>NW_027468057.1:0-67800 GCF_965363235.1 Mytilus galloprovincialis
ACTTTCATTTCTGCAAATTTGTTAGTTAGTTTAGGTGAACAATGACATCAAATGCACTTTTTTTTGTCCGAGTAGGCCTACTTTCACATACGTTCTAAATTTGAGGGAGTAATTGGTGGTATGACACCTAAAGAGACAAAAAAGTTGATTAGAAATCTTTTATTTTGCTTTATTCTTAATCCTTAGTCAATTTGTAGTTTAAAACAGCCTATCTGAGCATTATGCGACTTATAATAAAAATTTCACAGCTCAATTTAAACTGACTGTAATGTATGACTTTGATAGAAAATAATTGAAAATTTCATTTTGGGCTACAGGAACATAAACTTTCAATATCAAGATCATTGTTTGCTGATTTTTTATTGTTTGTTCTACTTCTTTAAAGACTTCCAACAATTTTTGCAATGAATTTAGTAAAAAATCCAAGGTATTGAAGTGTCAAGGAATATTGACCCCCCTTTTTTTCATCTGGTGTCAGTAAAGTACTACAAATGGATCAAAAGTGCAGTCATGGTCATTTAACTGTGTTTATTTACATCAGTTAATAAAATTTAAGATATAAAAATTTCATTTGGAATAATAAATGGTGCTTTTGTGAGTTTCTGCAGTGCTTACATTAGGCTATGCTATCTGCCAAGTACATAGTATGACGCAATGCTATAAGGGGTAAAAATCAAATAATTTCATTAAATCTGCATGACAAAATTTTTTTGGGGGTAGTAAACAACTTATGTTTCAATGTTTAACACCACAGAATAACTTTCTGTGCATTTATAACATTATTTAGGACATTTTTTATATAAAAGCATATTGTCAGGATGGGAAAAGCTAAAAATAGGACAAACTCAAGATTTAGGCTCTAAATTTGCAATATGTGACATTTTACCCCCAAAAAGATTGAAATGTGGCTACTATTATCTCAAATGATCAGTTAAGACAAAAAAAAACTATTGTTTTCTGATTTTGATGTTTCACCGCATTTTGCTTAAAGGTGTCATACCACCAATTAAAAGTCCCTATCTGTTCAACCAAATATTGCAATTTTCACAGCTTTCTAAATATTTTACCTTAAGTTCAACTTCATAGAAACTAGGTATATCCTGAATTGTACAGGTGTCACCTTTCTGCGTGCCAATTTTCAACATACATTCAAAATCATATAAGAAAGCAGAGAGCTTCCGAAAGGAGGTACCACTAAAAATAACCCCTGGTTTTCTGGAAATCTTAAATTAGTATACTATGGAGCGCATTAATCCTCAATTTTTAATGCAAACTCATAGACAGGTAAATTTTGGCTCAAAATGGTCTTAATATATTTCTCTTTCAACAAAACTTTCATTTCTGCAAATTTGTTAGTTAGTTTAGGTGAACAATGACATCAAATGCACTTTTTTTTGTCCGAGTAGGCCTACTTTC
Source organism: Mytilus galloprovincialis (assembly GCF_965363235.1). Taxonomy (NCBI): domain Eukaryota; kingdom Metazoa; phylum Mollusca; class Bivalvia; order Mytilida; family Mytilidae; genus Mytilus; species Mytilus galloprovincialis. Next base: position 1,417 of record NW_027468057.1, read on the forward strand.
ACATACGTTCTAAATTTGAGGGAGTAATTGGTGGTATGACACCTAAAGAGACAAAAAAGTTGATTAGAAATCTTTTATTTTGCTTTATTCTTAATCCTTAGTCAATTTGTAGTTTAAAACAGCCTATCTGAGCATTATGCGACTTATAATAAAAATTTCACAGCTCAATTTAAACTGACTGTAATGTATGACTTTGATAGAAAATAATTGAAAATTTCATTTTGGGCTACAGGAACATAAACTTTCAATATCAAGATCATTGTTTGCTGATTTTTTATTGTTTGTTCTACTTCTTTAAAGACTTCCAACAATTTTTGCAATGAATTTAGTAAAAAATCCAAGGTATTGAAGTGTCAAGGAATATTGACCCCCCTTTTTTTCATCTGGTGTCAGTAAAGTACTACAAATGGATCAAAAGTGCAGTCATGGTCATTTAACTGTGTTTATTTACATCAGTTAATAAAATTTAAGATATAAAAATTTCATTTGGAATAATAAATGGTGCTTTTGTGAGTTTCTGCAGTGCTTACATTAGGCTATGCTATCTGCCAAGTACATAGTATGACGCAATGCTATAAGGGGTAAAAATCAAATAATTTCATTAAATCTGCATGACAAAATTTTTTTGGGGGTAGTAAACAACTTATGTTTCAATGTTTAACACCACAGAATAACTTTCTGTGCATTTATAACATTATTTAGGACATTTTTTATATAAAAGCATATTGTCAGGATGGGAAAAGCTAAAAATAGGACAAACTCAAGATTTAGGCTCTAAATTTGCAATATGTGACATTTTACCCCCAAAAAGATTGAAATGTGGCTACTATTATCTCAAATGATCAGTTAAGACAAAAAAAAACTATTGTTTTCTGATTTTGATGTTTCACCGCATTTTGCTTAAAGAGACAAAAAAGTTGATTAGAAATCTTTTATTTTGCTTTATTCTTAATCCTTAGTCAATTTGTAGTTTAAAACAGCCTATCTGAGCATTATGCGACTTATAATAAAAATTTCACAGCTCAATTTAAACTGACTGTAATGTATGACTTTGATAGAAAATAATTGAAAATTTCATTTTGGGCTACAGGAACATAAACTTTCAATATCAAGATCATTGTTTGCTGATTTTTTATTGTTTGTTCTACTTCTTTAAAGACTTCCAACAATTTTTGCAATGAATTTAGTAAAAAATCCAAGGTATTGAAGTGTCAAGGAATATTGACCCCCCTTTTTTTCATCTGGTGTCAGTAAAGTACTACAAATGGATCAAAAGTGCAGTCATGGTCATTTAACTGTGTTTATTTACATCAGTTAATAAAATTTAAGATATAAAAATTTCATTTGGAATAATAAATGGTGCTTTTGTGAGTTTCTGCAGTGCTTACATTAGGCTATGCTATCTGCCAAGTACATAGTATGACGCAATGCTATAAGGGGTAAAAATCAAATAATTTCATTAAATCTGCATGACAAAATTTTTTTGGGGGTAGTAAACAACTTATGTTTCAATGTTTAACACCACAGAATAACTTTCTGTGCATTTATAACATTATTTAGGACATTTTTTATATAAAAGCATATTGTCAGGATGGGAAAAGCTAAAAATAGGACAAACTCAAGATTTAGGCTCTAAATTTGCAATATGTGACATTTTACCCCCAAAAAGATTGAAATGTGGCTACTATTATCTCAAATGATCAGTTAAGACAAAAAAAAACTATTGTTTTCTGATTTTGATGTTTCACCGCATTTTGCTTAAAGGTGTCATACCACCAATTAAAAGTCCCTATCTGTTCAACCAAATATTGCAATTTTCACAGCTTTCTAAATATTTTACCTTAAGTTCAACTTCATAGAAACTAGGTATATCCTGAATTGTACAGGTGTCACCTTTCTGCGTGCCAATTTTCAACATACATTCAAAATCATATAAGAAAGCAGAGAGCTTCCGAAAGGAGGTACCACTAAAAATAACCCCTGGTTTTCTGGAAATCTTAAATTAGTATACTATGGAGCGCATTAATCCTCAATTTTTAATGCAAACTCATAGACAGGTAAATTTTGGCTCAAAATGGTCTTAATATATTTCTCTTTCAACAAAACTTTCATTTCTGCAAATTTGTTAGTTAGTTTAGGTGAACAATGACATCAAATGCACTTTTTTTTGTCCGAGTAGGCCTACTTTCACATACGTTCTAAATTTGAGGGAGTAATTGGTGGTATGACACCTAAAGAGACAAAAAAGTTGATTAGAAATCTTTTATTTTGCTTTATTCTTAATCCTTAGTCAATTTGTAGTTTAAAACAGCCTATCTGAGCATTATGCGACTTATAATAAAAATTTCACAGCTCAATTTAAACTGACTGTAATGTATGACTTTGATAGAAAATAATTGAAAATTTCATTTTGGGCTACAGGAACATAAACTTTCAATATCAAGATCATTGTTTGCTGATTTTTTATTGTTTGTTCTACTTCTTTAAAGACTTCCAACAATTTTTGCAATGAATTTAGTAAAAAATCCAAGGTATTGAAGTGTCAAGGAATATTGACCCCCCTTTTTTTCATCTGGTGTCAGTAAAGTACTACAAATGGATCAAAAGTGCAGTCATGGTCATTTAACTGTGTTTATTTACATCAGTTAATAAAATTTAAGATATAAAAATTTCATTTGGAATAATAAATGGTGCTTTTGTGAGTTTCTGCAGTGCTTACATTAGGCTATGCTATCTGCCAAGTACATAGTATGACGCAATGCTATAAGGGGTAAAAATCAAATAATTTCATTAAATCTGCATGACAAAATTTTTTTGGGGGTAGTAAACAACTTATGTTTCAATGTTTAACACCACAGAATAACTTTCTGTGCATTTATAACATTATTTAGGACATTTTTTATATAAAAGCATATTGTCAGGATGGGAAAAGCTAAAAATAGGACAAACTCAAGATTTAGGCTCTAAATTTGCAATATGTGACATTTTACCCCCAAAAAGATTGAAATGTGGCTACTATTATCTCAAATGATCAGTTAAGACAAAAAAAAACTATTGTTTTCTGATTTTGATGTTTCACCGCATTTTGCTTAAAGAGACAAAAAAGTTGATTAGAAATCTTTTATTTTGCTTTATTCTTAATCCTTAGTCAATTTGTAGTTTAAAACAGCCTATCTGAGCATTATGCGACTTATAATAAAAATTTCACAGCTCAATTTAAACTGACTGTAATGTATGACTTTGATAGAAAATAATTGAAAATTTCATTTTGGGCTACAGGAACATAAACTTTCAATATCAAGATCATTGTTTGCTGATTTTTTATTGTTTGTTCTACTTCTTTAAAGACTTCCAACAATTTTTGCAATGAATTTAGTAAAAAATCCAAGGTATTGAAGTGTCAAGGAATATTGACCCCCCTTTTTTTCATCTGGTGTCAGTAAAGTACTACAAATGGATCAAAAGTGCAGTCATGGTCATTTAACTGTGTTTATTTACATCAGTTAATAAAATTTAAGATATAAAAATTTCATTTGGAATAATAAATGGTGCTTTTGTGAGTTTCTGCAGTGCTTACATTAGGCTATGCTATCTGCCAAGTACATAGTATGACGCAATGCTATAAGGGGTAAAAATCAAATAATTTCATTAAATCTGCATGACAAAATTTTTTTGGGGGTAGTAAACAACTTATGTTTCAATGTTTAACACCACAGAATAACTTTCTGTGCATTTATAACATTATTTAGGACATTTTTTATATAAAAGCATATTGTCAGGATGGGAAAAGCTAAAAATAGGACAAACTCAAGATTTAGGCTCTAAATTTGCAATATGTGACATTTTACCCCCAAAAAGATTGAAATGTGGCTACTATTATCTCAAATGATCAGTTAAGACAAAAAAAAACTATTGTTTTCTGATTTTGATGTTTCACCGCATTTTGCTTAAAGGTGTCATACCACCAATTAAAAGTCCCTATCTGTTCAACCAAATATTGCAATTTTCACAGCTTTCTAAATATTTTACCTTAAGTTCAACTTCATAGAAACTAGGTATATCCTGAATTGTACAGGTGTCACCTTTCTGCGTGCCAATTTTCAACATACATTCAAAATCATATAAGAAAGCAGAGAGCTTCCGAAAGGAGGTACCACTAAAAATAACCCCTGGTTTTCTGGAAATCTTAAATTAGTATACTATGGAGCGCATTAATCCTCAATGTTTAATGCAAACTCATAGACAGGTAAATTTTGGCTCAAAATGGTCTTAATATATTTCTCTTTCAACAAAACTTTCATTTCTGCAAATTTGTTAGTTAGTTTAGGTGAACAATGACATCAAATGCACTTTTTTTTGTCCGAGTAGGCCTACTTTCACATACGTTCTAAATTTGAGGGAGTAATTGGTGGTATGACACCTAAAGAGACAAAAAAGTTGATTAGAAATCTTTTATTTTGCTTTATTCTTAATCCTTAGTCAATTTGTAGTTTAAAACAGCCTATCTGAGCATTATGCGACTTATAATAAAAATTTCACAGCTCAATTTAAACTGACTGTAATGTATGACTTTGATAGAAAATAATTGAAAATTTCATTTTGGGCTACAGGAACATAAACTTTCAATATCAAGATCATTGTTTGCTGATTTTTTATTGTTTGTTCTACTTCTTTAAAGACTTCCAACAATTTTTGCAATGAATTTAGTAAAAAATCCAAGGTATTGAAGTGTCAAGGAATATTGACCCCCCTTTTTTTCATCTGGTGTCAGTAAAGTACTACAAATGGATCAAAAGTGCAGTCATGGTCATTTAACTGTGTTTATTTACATCAGTTAATAAAATTTAAGATATAAAAATTTCATTTGGAATAATAAATGGTGCTTTTGTGAGTTTCTGCAGTGCTTACATTAGGCTATGCTATCTGCCAAGTACATAGTATGACGCAATGCTATAAGGGGTAAAAATCAAATAATTTCATTAAATCTGCATGACAAAATTTTTTTGGGGGTAGTAAACAACTTATGTTTCAATGTTTAACACCACAGAATAACTTTCTGTGCATTTATAACATTATTTAGGACATTTTTTATATAAAAGCATATTGTCAGGATGGGAAAAGCTAAAAATAGGACAAACTCAAGATTTAGGCTCTAAATTTGCAATATGTGACATTTTACCCCCAAAAAGATTGAAATGTGGCTACTATTATCTCAAATGATCAGTTAAGACAAAAAAAAACTATTGTTTTCTGATTTTGATGTTTCACCGCATTTTGCTTAAAGGTGTCATACCACCAATTAAAAGTCCCTATCTGTTCAACCAAATATTGCAATTTTCACAGCTTTCTAAATATTTTACCTTAAGTTCAACTTCATAGAAACTAGGTATATCCTGAATTGTACAGGTGTCACCTTTCTGCGTGCCAATTTTCAACATACATTCAAAATCATATAAGAAAGCAGAGAGCTTCCGAAAGGAGGTACCACTAAAAATAACCCCTGGTTTTCTGGAAATCTTAAATTAGTATACTATGGAGCGCATTAATCCTCAATTTTTAATGCAAACTCATAGACAGGTAAATTTTGGCTCAAAATGGTCTTAATATATTTCTCTTTCAACAAAACTTTCATTTCTGCAAATTTGTTAGTTAGTTTAGGTGAACAATGACATCAAATGCACTTTTTTTTGTCCGAGTAGGCCTACTTTCACATACGTTCTAAATTTGAGGGAGTAATTGGTGGTATGACACCTAAAGAGACAAAAAAGTTGATTAGAAATCTTTTATTTTGCTTTATTCTTAATCCTTAGTCAATTTGTAGTTTAAAACAGCCTATCTGAGCATTATGCGACTTATAATAAAAATTTCACAGCTCAATTTAAACTGACTGTAATGTATGACTTTGATAGAAAATAATTGAAAATTTCATTTTGGGCTACAGGAACATAAACTTTCAATATCAAGATCATTGTTTGCTGATTTTTTATTGTTTGTTCTACTTCTTTAAAGACTTCCAACAAGTTTTGCAATGAATTTAGTAAAAAATCCAAGGTATTGAAGTGTCAAGGAATATTGACCCCCCTTTTTTTCATCTGGTGTCAGTAAAGTACTACAAATGGATCAAAAGTGCAGTCATGGTCATTTAACTGTGTTTATTTACATCAGTTAATAAAATTTAAGATATAAAAATTTCATTTGGAATAATAAATGGTGCTTTTGTGAGTTTCTGCAGTGCTTACATTAGGCTATGCTATCTGCCAAGTACATAGTATGACGCAATGCTATAAGGGGTAAAAATCAAATAATTTCATTAAATCTGCATGACAAAATTTTTTTGGGGGTAGTAAACAACTTATGTTTCAATGTTTAACACCACAGAATAACTTTCTGTGCATTTATAACATTATTTAGGACATTTTTTATATAAAAGCATATTGTCAGGATGGGAAAAGCTAAAAATAGGACAAACTCAAGATTTAGGCTCTAAATTTGCAATATGTGACATTTTACCCCCAAAAAGATTGAAATGTGGCTACTATTATCTCAAATGATCAGTTAAGACAAAAAAAAACTATTGTTTTCTGATTTTGATGTTTCACCGCATTTTGCTTAAAGAGACAAAAAAGTTGATTAGAAATCTTTTATTTTGCTTTATTCTTAATCCTTAGTCAATTTGTAGTTTAAAACAGCCTATCTGAGCATTATGCGACTTATAATAAAAATTTCACAGCTCAATTTAAACTGACTGTAATGTATGACTTTGATAGAAAATAATTGAAAATTTCATTTTGGGCTACAGGAACATAAACTTTCAATATCAAGATCATTGTTTGCTGATTTTTTATTGTTTGTTCTACTTCTTTAAAGACTTCCAACAATTTTTGCAATGAATTTAGTAAAAAATCCAAGGTATTGAAGTGTCAAGGAATATTGACCCCCCTTTTTTTCATCTGGTGTCAGTAAAGTACTACAAATGGATCAAAAGTGCAGTCATGGTCATTTAACTGTGTTTATTTACATCAGTTAATAAAATTTAAGATATAAAAATTTCATTTGGAATAATAAATGGTGCTTTTGTGAGTTTCTGCAGTGCTTACATTAGGCTATGCTATCTGCCAAGTACATAGTATGACGCAATGCTATAAGGGGTAAAAATCAAATAATTTCATTAAATCTGCATGACAAAATTTTTTTGGGGGTAGTAAACAACTTATGTTTCAATGTTTAACACCACAGAATAACTTTCTGTGCATTTATAACATTATTTAGGACATTTTTTATATAAAAGCATATTGTCAGGATGGGAAAAGCTAAAAATAGGACAAACTCAAGATTTAGGCTCTAAATTTGCAATATGTGACATTTTACCCCCAAAAAGATTGAAATGTGGCTACTATTATCTCAAATGATCAGTTAAGACAAAAAAAAACTATTGTTTTCTGATTTTGATGTTTCACCGCATTTTGCTTAAAGGTGTCATACCACCAATTAAAAGTCCCTATCTGTTCAACCAAATATTGCAATTTTCACAGCTTTCTAAATATTTTACCTTAAGTTCAACTTCATAGAAACTAGGTATATCCTGAATTGTACAGGTGTCACCTTTCTGCGTGCCAATTTTCAACATACATTCAAAATCATATAAGAAAGCAGAGAGCTTCCGAAAGGAGGTACCACTAAAAATAACCCCTGGTTTTCTGGAAATCTTAAATTAGTATACTATGGAGCGCATTAATCCTCAATTTTTAATGCAAACTCATAGACAGGTAAATTTTGGCTCAAAATGGTCTTAATATATTTCTCTTTCAACAAAACTTTCATTTCTGCAAATTTGTTAGTTAGTTTAGGTGAACAATGACATCAAATGCACTTTTTTTTGTCCGAGTAGGCCTACTTTCACATACGTTCTAAATTTGAGGGAGTAATTGGTGGTATGACACCTAAAGAGACAAAAAAGTTGATTAGAAATCTTTTATTTTGCTTTATTCTTAATCCTTAGTCAATTTGTAGTTTAAAACAGCCTATCTGAGCATTATGCGACTTATAATAAAAATTTCACAGCTCAATTTAAACTGACTGTAATGTATGACTTTGATAGAAAATAATTGAAAATTTCATTTTGGGCTACAGGAACATAAACTTTCAATATCAAGATCATTGTTTGCTGATTTTTTATTGTTTGTTCTACTTCTTTAAAGACTTCCAACAATTTTTGCAATGAATTTAGTAAAAAATCCAAGGTATTGAAGTGTCAAGGAATATTGACCCCCCTTTTTTTCATCTGGTGTCAGTAAAGTACTACAAATGGATCAAAAGTGCAGTCATGGTCATTTAACTGTGTTTATTTACATCAGTTAATAAAATTTAAGATATAAAAATTTCATTTGGAATAATAAATGGTGCTTTTGTGAGTTTCTGCAGTGCTTACATTAGGCTATGCTATCTGCCAAGTACATAGTATGACGCAATGCTATAAGGGGTAAAAATCAAATAATTTCATTAAATCTGCATGACAAAATTTTTTTGGGGGTAGTAAACAACTTATGTTTCAATGTTTAACACCACAGAATAACTTTCTGTGCATTTATAACATTATTTAGGACATTTTTTATATAAAAGCATATTGTCAGGATGGGAAAAGCTAAAAATAGGACAAACTCAAGATTTAGGCTCTAAATTTGCAATATGTGACATTTTACCCCCAAAAAGATTGAAATGTGGCTACTATTATCTCAAATGATCAGTTAAGACAAAAAAAAACTATTGTTTTCTGATTTTGATGTTTCACCGCATTTTGCTTAAAGGTGTCATACCACCAATTAAAAGTCCCTATCTGTTCAACCAAATATTGCAATTTTCACAGCTTTCTAAATATTTTACCTTAAGTTCAACTTCATAGAAACTAGGTATATCCTGAATTGTACAGGTGTCACCTTTCTGCGTGCCAATTTTCAACATACATTCAAAATCATATAAGAAAGCAGAGAGCTTCCGAAAGGAGGTACCACTAAAAATAACCCCTGGTTTTCTGGAAATCTTAAATTAGTATACTATGGAGCGCATTAATCCTCAATTTTTAATGCAAACTCATAGACAGGTAAATTTTGGCTCAAAATGGTCTTAATATATTTCTCTTTCAACAAAACTTTCATTTCTGCAAATTTGTTAGTTAGTTTAGGTGAACAATGACATCAAATGCACTTTTTTTTGTCCGAGTAGGCCTACTTTCACATACGTTCTAAATTTGAGGGAGTAATTGGTGGTATGACACCTAAAGAGACAAAAAAGTTGATTAGAAATCTTTTATTTTGCTTTATTCTTAATCCTTAGTCAATTTGTAGTTTAAAACAGCCTATCTGAGCATTATGCGACTTATAATAAAAATTTCACAGCTCAATTTAAACTGACTGTAATGTATGACTTTGATAGAAAATAATTGAAAATTTCATTTTGGGCTACAGGAACATAAACTTTCAATATCAAGATCATTGTTTGCTGATTTTTTATTGTTTGTTCTACTTCTTTAAAGACTTCCAACAATTTTTGCAATGAATTTAGTAAAAAATCCAAGGTATTGAAGTGTCAAGGAATATTGACCCCCCTTTTTTTCATCTGGTGTCAGTAAAGTACTACAAATGGATCAAAAGTGCAGTCATGGTCATTTAACTGTGTTTATTTACATCAGTTAATAAAATTTAAGATATAAAAATTTCATTTGGAATAATAAATGGTGCTTTTGTGAGTTTCTGCAGTGCTTACATTAGGCTATGCTATCTGCCAAGTACATAGTATGACGCAATGCTATAAGGGGTAAAAATCAAATAATTTCATTAAATCTGCATGACAAAATTTTTTTGGGGGTAGTAAACAACTTATGTTTCAATGTTTAACACCACAGAATAACTTTCTGTGCATTTATAACATTATTTAGGACATTTTTTATATAAAAGCATATTGTCAGGATGGGAAAAGCTAAAAATAGGACAAACTCAAGATTTAGGCTCTAAATTTGCAATATGTGACATTTTACCCCCAAAAAGATTGAAATGTGGCTACTATTATCTCAAATGATCAGTTAAGACAAAAAAAAACTATTGTTTTCTGATTTTGATGTTTCACCGCATTTTGCTTAAAGGTGTCATACCACCAATTAAAAGTCCCTATCTGTTCAACCAAATATTGCAATTTTCACAGCTTTCTAAATATTTTACCTTAAGTTCAACTTCATAGAAACTAGGTATATCCTGAATTGTACAGGTGTCACCTTTCTGCGTGCCAATTTTCAACATACATTCAAAATCATATAAGAAAGCAGAGAGCTTCCGAAAGGAGGTACCACTAAAAATAACCCCTGGTTTTCTGGAAATCTTAAATTAGTATACTATGGAGCGCATTAATCCTCAATTTTTAATGCAAACTCATAGACAGGTAAATTTTGGCTCAAAATGGTCTTAATATATTTCTCTTTCAACAAAACTTTCATTTCTGCAAATTTGTTAGTTAGTTTAGGTGAACAATGACATCAAATGCACTTTTTTTTGTCCGAGTAGGCCTACTTTCACATACGTTCTAAATTTGAGGGAGTAATTGGTGGTATGACACCTAAAGAGACAAAAAAGTTGATTAGAAATCTTTTATTTTGCTTTATTCTTAATCCTTAGTCAATTTGTAGTTTAAAACAGCCTATCTGAGCATTATGCGACTTATAATAAAAATTTCACAGCTCAATTTAAACTGACTGTAATGTATGACTTTGATAGAAAATAATTGAAAATTTCATTTTGGGCTACAGGAACATAAACTTTCAATATCAAGATCATTGTTTGCTGATTTTTTATTGTTTGTTCTACTTCTTTAAAGACTTCCAACAATTTTTGCAATGAATTTAGTAAAAAATCCAAGGTATTGAAGTGTCAAGGAATATTGACCCCCCTTTTTTTCATCTGGTGTCAGTAAAGTACTACAAATGGATCAAAAGTGCAGTCATGGTCATTTAACTGTGTTTATTTACATCAGTTAATAAAATTTAAGATATAAAAATTTCATTTGGAATAATAAATGGTGCTTTTGTGAGTTTCTGCAGTGCTTACATTAGGCTATGCTATCTGCCAAGTACATAGTATGACGCAATGCTATAAGGGGTAAAAATCAAATAATTTCATTAAATCTGCATGACAAAATTTTTTTGGGGGTAGTAAACAACTTATGTTTCAATGTTTAACACCACAGAATAACTTTCTGTGCATTTATAACATTATTTAGGACATTTTTTATATAAAAGCATATTGTCAGGATGGGAAAAGCTAAAAATAGGACAAACTCAAGATTTAGGCTCTAAATTTGCAATATGTGACATTTTACCCCCAAAAAGATTGAAATGTGGCTACTATTATCTCAAATGATCAGTTAAGACAAAAAAAAACTATTGTTTTCTGATTTTGATGTTTCACCGCATTTTGCTTAAAGGTGTCATACCACCAATTAAAAGTCCCTATCTGTTCAACCAAATATTGCAATTTTCACAGCTTTCTAAATATTTTACCTTAAGTTCAACTTCATAGAAACTAGGTATATCCTGAATTGTACAGGTGTCACCTTTCTGCGTGCCAATTTTCAACATACATTCAAAATCATATAAGAAAGCAGAGAGCTTCCGAAAGGAGGTACCACTAAAAATAACCCCTGGTTTTCTGGAAATCTTAAATTAGTATACTATGGAGCGCATTAATCCTCAATTTTTAATGCAAACTCATAGACAGGTAAATTTTGGCTCAAAATGGTCTTAATATATTTCTCTTTCAACAAAACTTTCATTTCTGCAAATTTGTTAGTTAGTTTAGGTGAACAATGACATCAAATGCACTTTTTTTTGTCCGAGTAGGCCTACTTTCACATACGTTCTAAATTTGAGGGAGTAATTGGTGGTATGACACCTAAAGAGACAAAAAAGTTGATTAGAAATCTTTTATTTTGCTTTATTCTTAATCCTTAGTCAATTTGTAGTTTAAAACAGCCTATCTGAGCATTATGCGACTTATAATAAAAATTTCACAGCTCAATTTAAACTGACTGTAATGTATGACTTTGATAGAAAATAATTGAAAATTTCATTTTGGGCTACAGGAACATAAACTTTCAATATCAAGATCATTGTTTGCTGATTTTTTATTGTTTGTTCTACTTCTTTAAAGACTTCCAACAATTTTTGCAATGAATTTAGTAAAAAATCCAAGGTATTGAAGTGTCAAGGAATATTGACCCCCCTTTTTTTCATCTGGTGTCAGTAAAGTACTACAAATGGATCAAAAGTGCAGTCATGGTCATTTAACTGTGTTTATTTACATCAGTTAATAAAATTTAAGATATAAAAATTTCATTTGGAATAATAAATGGTGCTTTTGTGAGTTTCTGCAGTGCTTACATTAGGCTATGCTATCTGCCAAGTACATAGTATGACGCAATGCTATAAGGGGTAAAAATCAAATAATTTCATTAAATCTGCATGACAAAATTTTTTTGGGGGTAGTAAACAACTTATGTTTCAATGTTTAACACCACAGAATAACTTTCTGTGCATTTATAACATTATTTAGGACATTTTTTATATAAAAGCATATTGTCAGGATGGGAAAAGCTAAAAATAGGACAAACTCAAGATTTAGGCTCTAAATTTGCAATATGTGACATTTTACCCCCAAAAAGATTGAAATGTGGCTACTATTATCTCAAATGATCAGTTAAGACAAAAAAAAACTATTGTTTTCTGATTTTGATGTTTCACCGCATTTTGCTTAAAGGTGTCATACCACCAATTAAAAGTCCCTATCTGTTCAACCAAATATTGCAATTTTCACAGCTTTCTAAATATTTTACCTTAAGTTCAACTTCATAGAAACTAGGTATATCCTGAATTGTACAGGTGTCACCTTTCTGCGTGCCAATTTTCAACATACATTCAAAATCATATAAGAAAGCAGAGAGCTTCCGAAAGGAGGTACCACTAAAAATAACCCCTGGTTTTCTGGAAATCTTAAATTAGTATACTATGGAGCGCATTAATCCTCAATTTTTAATGCAAACTCATAGACAGGTAAATTTTGGCTCAAAATGGTCTTAATATATTTCTCTTTCAACAAAACTTTCATTTCTGCAAATTTGTTAGTTAGTTTAGGTGAACAATGACATCAAATGCACTTTTTTTTGTCCGAGTAGGCCTACTTTCACATACGTTCTAAATTTGAGGGAGTAATTGGTGGTATGACACCTAAAGAGACAAAAAAGTTGATTAGAAATCTTTTATTTTGCTTTATTCTTAATCCTTAGTCAATTTGTAGTTTAAAACAGCCTATCTGAGCATTATGCGACTTATAATAAAAATTTCACAGCTCAATTTAAACTGACTGTAATGTATGACTTTGATAGAAAATAATTGAAAATTTCATTTTGGGCTACAGGAACATAAACTTTCAATATCAAGATCATTGTTTGCTGATTTTTTATTGTTTGTTCTACTTCTTTAAAGACTTCCAACAATTTTTGCAATGAATTTAGTAAAAAATCCAAGGTATTGAAGTGTCAAGGAATATTGACCCCCCTTTTTTTCATCTGGTGTCAGTAAAGTACTACAAATGGATCAAAAGTGCAGTCATGGTCATTTAACTGTGTTTATTTACATCAGTTAATAAAATTTAAGATATAAAAATTTCATTTGGAATAATAAATGGTGCTTTTGTGAGTTTCTGCAGTGCTTACATTAGGCTATGCTATCTGCCAAGTACATAGTATGACGCAATGCTATAAGGGGTAAAAATCAAATAATTTCATTAAATCTGCATGACAAAATTTTTTTGGGGGTAGTAAACAACTTATGTTTCAATGTTTAACACCACAGAATAACTTTCTGTGCATTTATAACATTATTTAGGACATTTTTTATATAAAAGCATATTGTCAGGATGGGAAAAGCTAAAAATAGGACAAACTCAAGATTTAGGCTCTAAATTTGCAATATGTGACATTTTACCCCCAAAAAGATTGAAATGTGGCTACTATTATCTCAAATGATCAGTTAAGACAAAAAAAAACTATTGTTTTCTGATTTTGATGTTTCACCGCATTTTGCTTAAAGGTGTCATACCACCAATTAAAAGTCCCTATCTGTTCAACCAAATATTGCAATTTTCACAGCTTTCTAAATATTTTACCTTAAGTTCAACTTCATAGAAACTAGGTATATCCTGAATTGTACAGGTGTCACCTTTCTGCGTGCCAATTTTCAACATACATTCAAAATCATATAAGAAAGCAGAGAGCTTCCGAAAGGAGGTACCACTAAAAATAACCCCTGGTTTTCTGGAAATCTTAAATTAGTATACTATGGAGCGCATTAATCCTCAATTTTTAATGCAAACTCATAGACAGGTAAATTTTGGCTCAAAATGGTCTTAATATATTTCTCTTTCAACAAAACTTTCATTTCTGCAAATTTGTTAGTTAGTTTAGGTGAACAATGACATCAAATGCACTTTTTTTTGTCCGAGTAGGCCTACTTTCACATACGTTCTAAATTTGAGGGAGTAATTGGTGGTATGACACCTAAAGAGACAAAAAAGTTGATTAGAAATCTTTTATTTTGCTTTATTCTTAATCCTTAGTCAATTTGTAGTTTAAAACAGCCTATCTGAGCATTATGCGACTTATAATAAAAATTTCACAGCTCAATTTAAACTGACTGTAATGTATGACTTTGATAGAAAATAATTGAAAATTTCATTTTGGGCTACAGGAACATAAACTTTCAATATCAAGATCATTGTTTGCTGATTTTTTATTGTTTGTTCTACTTCTTTAAAGACTTCCAACAATTTTTGCAATGAATTTAGTAAAAAATCCAAGGTATTGAAGTGTCAAGGAATATTGACCCCCCTTTTTTTCATCTGGTGTCAGTAAAGTACTACAAATGGATCAAAAGTGCAGTCATGGTCATTTAACTGTGTTTATTTACATCAGTTAATAAAATTTAAGATATAAAAATTTCATTTGGAATAATAAATGGTGCTTTTGTGAGTTTCTGCAGTGCTTACATTAGGCTATGCTATCTGCCAAGTACATAGTATGACGCAATGCTATAAGGGGTAAAAATCAAATAATTTCATTAAATCTGCATGACAAAATTTTTTTGGGGGTAGTAAACAACTTATGTTTCAATGTTTAACACCACAGAATAACTTTCTGTGCATTTATAACATTATTTAGGACATTTTTTATATAAAAGCATATTGTCAGGATGGGAAAAGCTAAAAATAGGACAAACTCAAGATTTAGGCTCTAAATTTGCAATATGTGACATTTTACCCCCAAAAAGATTGAAATGTGGCTACTATTATCTCAAATGATCAGTTAAGACAAAAAAAAACTATTGTTTTCTGATTTTGATGTTTCACCGCATTTTGCTTAAAGGTATCATACCACCAATTAAAAGTCCCTATCTGTTCAACCAAATATTGCAATTTTCACAGCTTTCTAAATATTTTACCTTAAGTTCAACTTCATAGAAACTAGGTATATCCTGAATTGTACAGGTGTCACCTTTCTGCGTGCCAATTTTCAACATACATTCAAAATCATATAAGAAAGCAGAGAGCTTCCGAAAGGAGGTACCACTAAAAATAACCCCTGGTTTTCTGGAAATCTTAAATTAGTATACTATGGAGCGCATTAATCCTCAATTTTTAATGCAAACTCATAGACAGGTAAATTTTGGCTCAAAATGGTCTTAATATATTTCTCTTTCAACAAAACTTTCATTTCTGCAAATTTGTTAGTTAGTTTAGGTGAACAATGACATCAAATGCACTTTTTTTTGTCCGAGTAGGCCTACTTTCACATACGTTCTAAATTTGAGGGAGTAATTGGTGGTATGACACCTAAAGAGACAAAAAAGTTGATTAGAAATCTTTTATTTTGCTTTATTCTTAATCCTTAGTCAATTTGTAGTTTAAAACAGCCTATCTGAGCATTATGCGACTTATAATAAAAATTTCACAGCTCAATTTAAACTGACTGTAATGTATGACTTTGATAGAAAATAATTGAAAATTTCATTTTGGGCTACAGGAACATAAACTTTCAATATCAAGATCATTGTTTGCTGATTTTTTATTGTTTGTTCTACTTCTTTAAAGACTTCCAACAATTTTTGCAATGAATTTAGTAAAAAATCCAAGGTATTGAAGTGTCAAGGAATATTGACCCCCCTTTTTTTCATCTGGTGTCAGTAAAGTACTACAAATGGATCAAAAGTGCAGTCATGGTCATTTAACTGTGTTTATTTACATCAGTTAATAAAATTTAAGATATAAAAATTTCATTTGGAATAATAAATGGTGCTTTTGTGAGTTTCTGCAGTGCTTACATTAGGCTATGCTATCTGCCAAGTACATAGTATGACGCAATGCTATAAGGGGTAAAAATCAAATAATTTCATTAAATCTGCATGACAAAATTTTTTTGGGGGTAGTAAACAACTTATGTTTCAATGTTTAACACCACAGAATAACTTTCTGTGCATTTATAACATTATTTAGGACATTTTTTATATAAAAGCATATTGTCAGGATGGGAAAAGCTAAAAATAGGACAAACTCAAGATTTAGGCTCTAAATTTGCAATATGTGACATTTTACCCCCAAAAAGATTGAAATGTGGCTACTATTATCTCAAATGATCAGTTAAGACAAAAAAAAACTATTGTTTTCTGATTTTGATGTTTCACCGCATTTTGCTTAAAGGTGTCATACCACCAATTAAAAGTCCCTATCTGTTCAACCAAATATTGCAATTTTCACAGCTTTCTAAATATTTTACCTTAAGTTCAACTTCATAGAAACTAGGTATATCCTGAATTGTACAGGTGTCACCTTTCTGCGTGCCAATTTTCAACATACATTCAAAATCATATAAGAAAGCAGAGAGCTTCCGAAAGGAGGTACCACTAAAAATAACCCCTGGTTTTCTGGAAATCTTAAATTAGTATACTATGGAGCGCATTAATCCTCAATTTTTAATGCAAACTCATAGACAGGTAAATTTTGGCTCAAAATGGTCTTAATATATTTCTCTTTCAACAAAACTTTCATTTCTGCAAATTTGTTAGTTAGTTTAGGTGAACAATGACATCAAATGCACTTTTTTTTGTCCGAGTAGGCCTACTTTCACATACGTTCTAAATTTGAGGGAGTAATTGGTGGTATGACACCTAAAGAGACAAAAAAGTTGATTAGAAATCTTTTATTTTGCTTTATTCTTAAT
The DNA here is from genome assembly GCF_965363235.1 of Mytilus galloprovincialis. Lineage (NCBI taxonomy): Eukaryota > Metazoa > Mollusca > Bivalvia > Mytilida > Mytilidae > Mytilus > Mytilus galloprovincialis. The sequence continues at coordinate 18,727 of NW_027468057.1, forward strand.
CCTTAGTCAATTTGTAGTTTAAAACAGCCTATCTGAGCATTATGCGACTTATAATAAAAATTTCACAGCTCAATTTAAACTGACTGTAATGTATGACTTTGATAGAAAATAATTGAAAATTTCATTTTGGGCTACAGGAACATAAACTTTCAATATCAAGATCATTGTTTGCTGATTTTTTATTGTTTGTTCTACTTCTTTAAAGACTTCCAACAATTTTTGCAATGAATTTAGTAAAAAATCCAAGGTATTGAAGTGTCAAGGAATATTGACCCCCCTTTTTTTCATCTGGTGTCAGTAAAGTACTACAAATGGATCAAAAGTGCAGTCATGGTCATTTAACTGTGTTTATTTACATCAGTTAATAAAATTTAAGATATAAAAATTTCATTTGGAATAATAAATGGTGCTTTTGTGAGTTTCTGCAGTGCTTACATTAGGCTATGCTATCTGCCAAGTACATAGTATGACGCAATGCTATAAGGGGTAAAAATCAAATAATTTCATTAAATCTGCATGACAAAATTTTTTTGGGGGTAGTAAACAACTTATGTTTCAATGTTTAACACCACAGAATAACTTTCTGTGCATTTATAACATTATTTAGGACATTTTTTATATAAAAGCATATTGTCAGGATGGGAAAAGCTAAAAATAGGACAAACTCAAGATTTAGGCTCTAAATTTGCAATATGTGACATTTTACCCCCAAAAAGATTGAAATGTGGCTACTATTATCTCAAATGATCAGTTAAGACAAAAAAAAACTATTGTTTTCTGATTTTGATGTTTCACCGCATTTTGCTTAAAGGTGTCATACCACCAATTAAAAGTCCCTATCTGTTCAACCAAATATTGCAATTTTCACAGCTTTCTAAATATTTTACCTTAAGTTCAACTTCATAGAAACTAGGTATATCCTGAATTGTACAGGTGTCACCTTTCTGCGTGCCAATTTTCAACATACATTCAAAATCATATAAGAAAGCAGAGAGCTTCCGAAAGGAGGTACCACTAAAAATAACCCCTGGTTTTCTGGAAATCTTAAATTAGTATACTATGGAGCGCATTAATCCTCAATTTTTAATGCAAACTCATAGACAGGTAAATTTTGGCTCAAAATGGTCTTAATATATTTCTCTTTCAACAAAACTTTCATTTCTGCAAATTTGTTAGTTAGTTTAGGTGAACAATGACATCAAATGCACTTTTTTTTGTCCGAGTAGGCCTACTTTCACATACGTTCTAAATTTGAGGGAGTAATTGGTGGTATGACACCTAAAGAGACAAAAAAGTTGATTAGAAATCTTTTATTTTGCTTTATTCTTAATCCTTAGTCAATTTGTAGTTTAAAACAGCCTATCTGAGCATTATGCGACTTATAATAAAAATTTCACAGCTCAATTTAAACTGACTGTAATGTATGACTTTGATAGAAAATAATTGAAAATTTCATTTTGGGCTACAGGAACATAAACTTTCAATATCAAGATCATTGTTTGCTGATTTTTTATTGTTTGTTCTACTTCTTTAAAGACTTCCAACAATTTTTGCAATGAATTTAGTAAAAAATCCAAGGTATTGAAGTGTCAAGGAATATTGACCCCCCTTTTTTTCATCTGGTGTCAGTAAAGTACTACAAATGGATCAAAAGTGCAGTCATGGTCATTTAACTGTGTTTATTTACATCAGTTAATAAAATTTAAGATATAAAAATTTCATTTGGAATAATAAATGGTGCTTTTGTGAGTTTCTGCAGTGCTTACATTAGGCTATGCTATCTGCCAAGTACATAGTATGACGCAATGCTATAAGGGGTAAAAATCAAATAATTTCATTAAATCTGCATGACAAAATTTTTTTGGGGGTAGTAAACAACTTATGTTTCAATGTTTAACACCACAGAATAACTTTCTGTGCATTTATAACATTATTTAGGACATTTTTTATATAAAAGCATATTGTCAGGATGGGAAAAGCTAAAAATAGGACAAACTCAAGATTTAGGCTCTAAATTTGCAATATGTGACATTTTACCCCCAAAAAGATTGAAATGTGGCTACTATTATCTCAAATGATCAGTTAAGACAAAAAAAAACTATTGTTTTCTGATTTTGATGTTTCACCGCATTTTGCTTAAAGGTGTCATACCACCAATTAAAAGTCCCTATCTGTTCAACCAAATATTGCAATTTTCACAGCTTTCTAAATATTTTACCTTAAGTTCAACTTCATAGAAACTAGGTATATCCTGAATTGTACAGGTGTCACCTTTCTGCGTGCCAATTTTCAACATACATTCAAAATCATATAAGAAAGCAGAGAGCTTCCGAAAGGAGGTACCACTAAAAATAACCCCTGGTTTTCTGGAAATCTTAAATTAGTATACTATGGAGCGCATTAATCCTCAATTTTTAATGCAAACTCATAGACAGGTAAATTTTGGCTCAAAATGGTCTTAATATATTTCTCTTTCAACAAAACTTTCATTTCTGCAAATTTGTTAGTTAGTTTAGGTGAACAATGACATCAAATGCACTTTTTTTTGTCCGAGTAGGCCTACTTTCACATACGTTCTAAATTTGAGGGAGTAATTGGTGGTATGACACCTAAAGAGACAAAAAAGTTGATTAGAAATCTTTTATTTTGCTTTATTCTTAATCCTTAGTCAATTTGTAGTTTAAAACAGCCTATCTGAGCATTATGCGACTTATAATAAAAATTTCACAGCTCAATTTAAACTGACTGTAATGTATGACTTTGATAGAAAATAATTGAAAATTTCATTTTGGGCTACAGGAACATAAACTTTCAATATCAAGATCATTGTTTGCTGATTTTTTATTGTTTGTTCTACTTCTTTAAAGACTTCCAACAATTTTTGCAATGAATTTAGTAAAAAATCCAAGGTATTGAAGTGTCAAGGAATATTGACCCCCCTTTTTTTCATCTGGTGTCAGTAAAGTACTACAAATGGATCAAAAGTGCAGTCATGGTCATTTAACTGTGTTTATTTACATCAGTTAATAAAATTTAAGATATAAAAATTTCATTTGGAATAATAAATGGTGCTTTTGTGAGTTTCTGCAGTGCTTACATTAGGCTATGCTATCTGCCAAGTACATAGTATGACGCAATGCTATAAGGGGTAAAAATCAAATAATTTCATTAAATCTGCATGACAAAATTTTTTTGGGGGTAGTAAACAACTTATGTTTCAATGTTTAACACCACAGAATAACTTTCTGTGCATTTATAACATTATTTAGGACATTTTTTATATAAAAGCATATTGTCAGGATGGGAAAAGCTAAAAATAGGACAAACTCAAGATTTAGGCTCTAAATTTGCAATATGTGACATTTTACCCCCAAAAAGATTGAAATGTGGCTACTATTATCTCAAATGATCAGTTAAGACAAAAAAAAACTATTGTTTTCTGATTTTGATGTTTCACCGCATTTTGCTTAAAGGTGTCATACCACCAATTAAAAGTCCCTATCTGTTCAACCAAATATTGCAATTTTCACAGCTTTCTAAATATTTTACCTTAAGTTCAACTTCATAGAAACTAGGTATATCCTGAATTGTACAGGTGTCACCTTTCTGCGTGCCAATTTTCAACATACATTCAAAATCATATAAGAAAGCAGAGAGCTTCCGAAAGGAGGTACCACTAAAAATAACCCCTGGTTTTCTGGAAATCTTAAATTAGTATACTATGGAGCGCATTAATCCTCAATTTTTAATGCAAACTCATAGACAGGTAAATTTTGGCTCAAAATGGTCTTAATATATTTCTCTTTCAACAAAACTTTCATTTCTGCAAATTTGTTAGTTAGTTTAGGTGAACAATGACATCAAATGCACTTTTTTTTGTCCGAGTAGGCCTACTTTCACATACGTTCTAAATTTGAGGGAGTAATTGGTGGTATGACACCTAAAGAGACAAAAAAGTTGATTAGAAATCTTTTATTTTGCTTTATTCTTAATCCTTAGTCAATTTGTAGTTTAAAACAGCCTATCTGAGCATTATGCGACTTATAATAAAAATTTCACAGCTCAATTTAAACTGACTGTAATGTATGACTTTGATAGAAAATAATTGAAAATTTCATTTTGGGCTACAGGAACATAAACTTTCAATATCAAGATCATTGTTTGCTGATTTTTTATTGTTTGTTCTACTTCTTTAAAGACTTCCAACAATTTTTGCAATGAATTTAGTAAAAAATCCAAGGTATTGAAGTGTCAAGGAATATTGACCCCCCTTTTTTTCATCTGGTGTCAGTAAAGTACTACAAATGGATCAAAAGTGCAGTCATGGTCATTTAACTGTGTTTATTTACATCAGTTAATAAAATTTAAGATATAAAAATTTCATTTGGAATAATAAATGGTGCTTTTGTGAGTTTCTGCAGTGCTTACATTAGGCTATGCTATCTGCCAAGTACATAGTATGACGCAATGCTATAAGGGGTAAAAATCAAATAATTTCATTAAATCTGCATGACAAAATTTTTTTGGGGGTAGTAAACAACTTATGTTTCAATGTTTAACACCACAGAATAACTTTCTGTGCATTTATAACATTATTTAGGACATTTTTTATATAAAAGCATATTGTCAGGATGGGAAAAGCTAAAAATAGGACAAACTCAAGATTTAGGCTCTAAATTTGCAATATGTGACATTTTACCCCCAAAAAGATTGAAATGTGGCTACTATTATCTCAAATGATCAGTTAAGACAAAAAAAAACTATTGTTTTCTGATTTTGATGTTTCACCGCATTTTGCTTAAAGGTGTCATACCACCAATTAAAAGTCCCTATCTGTTCAACCAAATATTGCAATTTTCACAGCTTTCTAAATATTTTACCTTAAGTTCAACTTCATAGAAACTAGGTATATCCTGAATTGTACAGGTGTCACCTTTCTGCGTGCCAATTTTCAACATACATTCAAAATCATATAAGAAAGCAGAGAGCTTCCGAAAGGAGGTACCACTAAAAATAACCCCTGGTTTTCTGGAAATCTTAAATTAGTATACTATGGAGCGCATTAATCCTCAATTTTTAATGCAAACTCATAGACAGGTAAATTTTGGCTCAAAATGGTCTTAATATATTTCTCTTTCAACAAAACTTTCATTTCTGCAAATTTGTTAGTTAGTTTAGGTGAACAATGACATCAAATGCACTTTTTTTTGTCCGAGTAGGCCTACTTTCACATACGTTCTAAATTTGAGGGAGTAATTGGTGGTATGACACCTAAAGAGACAAAAAAGTTGATTAGAAATCTTTTATTTTGCTTTATTCTTAATCCTTAGTCAATTTGTAGTTTAAAACAGCCTATCTGAGCATTATGCGACTTATAATAAAAATTTCACAGCTCAATTTAAACTGACTGTAATGTATGACTTTGATAGAAAATAATTGAAAATTTCATTTTGGGCTACAGGAACATAAACTTTCAATATCAAGATCATTGTTTGCTGATTTTTTATTGTTTGTTCTACTTCTTTAAAGACTTCCAACAATTTTTGCAATGAATTTAGTAAAAAATCCAAGGTATTGAAGTGTCAAGGAATATTGACCCCCCTTTTTTTCATCTGGTGTCAGTAAAGTACTACAAATGGATCAAAAGTGCAGTCATGGTCATTTAACTGTGTTTATTTACATCAGTTAATAAAATTTAAGATATAAAAATTTCATTTGGAATAATAAATGGTGCTTTTGTGAGTTTCTGCAGTGCTTACATTAGGCTATGCTATCTGCCAAGTACATAGTATGACGCAATGCTATAAGGGGTAAAAATCAAATAATTTCATTAAATCTGCATGACAAAATTTTTTTGGGGGTAGTAAACAACTTATGTTTCAATGTTTAACACCACAGAATAACTTTCTGTGCATTTATAACATTATTTAGGACATTTTTTATATAAAAGCATATTGTCAGGATGGGAAAAGCTAAAAATAGGACAAACTCAAGATTTAGGCTCTAAATTTGCAATATGTGACATTTTACCCCCAAAAAGATTGAAATGTGGCTACTATTATCTCAAATGATCAGTTAAGACAAAAAAAAACTATTGTTTTCTGATTTTGATGTTTCACCGCATTTTGCTTAAAGGTGTCATACCACCAATTAAAAGTCCCTATCTGTTCAACCAAATATTGCAATTTTCACAGCTTTCTAAATATTTTACCTTAAGTTCAACTTCATAGAAACTAGGTATATCCTGAATTGTACAGGTGTCACCTTTCTGCGTGCCAATTTTCAACATACATTCAAAATCATATAAGAAAGCAGAGAGCTTCCGAAAGGAGGTACCACTAAAAATAACCCCTGGTTTTCTGGAAATCTTAAATTAGTATACTATGGAGCGCATTAATCCTCAATTTTTAATGCAAACTCATAGACAGGTAAATTTTGGCTCAAAATGGTCTTAATATATTTCTCTTTCAACAAAACTTTCATTTCTGCAAATTTGTTAGTTAGTTTAGGTGAACAATGACATCAAATGCACTTTTTTTTGTCCGAGTAGGCCTACTTTCACATACGTTCTAAATTTGAGGGAGTAATTGGTGGTATGACACCTAAAGAGACAAAAAAGTTGATTAGAAATCTTTTATTTTGCTTTATTCTTAATCCTTAGTCAATTTGTAGTTTAAAACAGCCTATCTGAGCATTATGCGACTTATAATAAAAATTTCACAGCTCAATTTAAACTGACTGTAATGTATGACTTTGATAGAAAATAATTGAAAATTTCATTTTGGGCTACAGGAACATAAACTTTCAATATCAAGATCATTGTTTGCTGATTTTTTATTGTTTGTTCTACTTCTTTAAAGACTTCCAACAATTTTTGCAATGAATTTAGTAAAAAATCCAAGGTATTGAAGTGTCAAGGAATATTGACCCCCCTTTTTTTCATCTGGTGTCAGTAAAGTACTACAAATGGATCAAAAGTGCAGTCATGGTCATTTAACTGTGTTTATTTACATCAGTTAATAAAATTTAAGATATAAAAATTTCATTTGGAATAATAAATGGTGCTTTTGTGAGTTTCTGCAGTGCTTACATTAGGCTATGCTATCTGCCAAGTACATAGTATGACGCAATGCTATAAGGGGTAAAAATCAAATAATTTCATTAAATCTGCATGACAAAATTTTTTTGGGGGTAGTAAACAACTTATGTTTCAATGTTTAACACCACAGAATAACTTTCTGTGCATTTATAACATTATTTAGGACATTTTTTATATAAAAGCATATTGTCAGGATGGGAAAAGCTAAAAATAGGACAAACTCAAGATTTAGGCTCTAAATTTGCAATATGTGACATTTTACCCCCAAAAAGATTGAAATGTGGCTACTATTATCTCAAATGATCAGTTAAGACAAAAAAAAACTATTGTTTTCTGATTTTGATGTTTCACCGCATTTTGCTTAAAGGTGTCATACCACCAATTAAAAGTCCCTATCTGTTCAACCAAATATTGCAATTTTCACAGCTTTCTAAATATTTTACCTTAAGTTCAACTTCATAGAAACTAGGTATATCCTGAATTGTACAGGTGTCACCTTTCTGCGTGCCAATTTTCAACATACATTCAAAATCATATAAGAAAGCAGAGAGCTTCCGAAAGGAGGTACCACTAAAAATAACCCCTGGTTTTCTGGAAATCTTAAATTAGTATACTATGGAGCGCATTAATCCTCAATTTTTAATGCAAACTCATAGACAGGTAAATTTTGGCTCAAAATGGTCTTAATATATTTCTCTTTCAACAAAACTTTCATTTCTGCAAATTTGTTAGTTAGTTTAGGTGAACAATGACATCAAATGCACTTTTTTTTGTCCGAGTAGGCCTACTTTCACATACGTTCTAAATTTGAGGGAGTAATTGGTGGTATGACACCTAAAGAGACAAAAAAGTTGATTAGAAATCTTTTATTTTGCTTTATTCTTAATCCTTAGTCAATTTGTAGTTTAAAACAGCCTATCTGAGCATTATGCGACTTATAATAAAAATTTCACAGCTCAATTTAAACTGACTGTAATGTATGACTTTGATAGAAAATAATTGAAAATTTCATTTTGGGCTACAGGAACATAAACTTTCAATATCAAGATCATTGTTTGCTGATTTTTTATTGTTTGTTCTACTTCTTTAAAGACTTCCAACAATTTTTGCAATGAATTTAGTAAAAAATCCAAGGTATTGAAGTGTCAAGGAATATTGACCCCCCTTTTTTTCATCTGGTGTCAGTAAAGTACTACAAATGGATCAAAAGTGCAGTCATGGTCATTTAACTGTGTTTATTTACATCAGTTAATAAAATTTAAGATATAAAAATTTCATTTGGAATAATAAATGGTGCTTTTGTGAGTTTCTGCAGTGCTTACATTAGGCTATGCTATCTGCCAAGTACATAGTATGACGCAATGCTATAAGGGGTAAAAATCAAATAATTTCATTAAATCTGCATGACAAAATTTTTTTGGGGGTAGTAAACAACTTATGTTTCAATGTTTAACACCACAGAATAACTTTCTGTGCATTTATAACATTATTTAGGACATTTTTTATATAAAAGCATATTGTCAGGATGGGAAAAGCTAAAAATAGGACAAACTCAAGATTTAGGCTCTAAATTTGCAATATGTGACATTTTACCCCCAAAAAGATTGAAATGTGGCTACTATTATCTCAAATGATCAGTTAAGACAAAAAAAAACTATTGTTTTCTGATTTTGATGTTTCACCGCATTTTGCTTAAAGGTGTCATACCACCAATTAAAAGTCCCTATCTGTTCAACCAAATATTGCAATTTTCACAGCTTTCTAAATATTTTACCTTAAGTTCAACTTCATAGAAACTAGGTATATCCTGAATTGTACAGGTGTCACCTTTCTGCGTGCCAATTTTCAACATACATTCAAAATCATATAAGAAAGCAGAGAGCTTCCGAAAGGAGGTACCACTAAAAATAACCCCTGGTTTTCTGGAAATCTTAAATTAGTATACTATGGAGCGCATTAATCCTCAATTTTTAATGCAAACTCATAGACAGGTAAATTTTGGCTCAAAATGGTCTTAATATATTTCTCTTTCAACAAAACTTTCATTTCTGCAAATTTGTTAGTTAGTTTAGGTGAACAATGACATCAAATGCACTTTTTTTTGTCCGAGTAGGCCTACTTTCACATACGTTCTAAATTTGAGGGAGTAATTGGTGGTATGACACCTAAAGAGACAAAAAAGTTGATTAGAAATCTTTTATTTTGCTTTATTCTTAATCCTTAGTCAATTTGTAGTTTAAAACAGCCTATCTGAGCATTATGCGACTTATAATAAAAATTTCACAGCTCAATTTAAACTGACTGTAATGTATGACTTTGATAGAAAATAATTGAAAATTTCATTTTGGGCTACAGGAACATAAACTTTCAATATCAAGATCATTGTTTGCTGATTTTTTATTGTTTGTTCTACTTCTTTAAAGACTTCCAACAATTTTTGCAATGAATTTAGTAAAAAATCCAAGGTATTGAAGTGTCAAGGAATATTGACCCCCCTTTTTTTCATCTGGTGTCAGTAAAGTACTACAAATGGATCAAAAGTGCAGTCATGGTCATTTAACTGTGTTTATTTACATCAGTTAATAAAATTTAAGATATAAAAATTTCATTTGGAATAATAAATGGTGCTTTTGTGAGTTTCTGCAGTGCTTACATTAGGCTATGCTATCTGCCAAGTACATAGTATGACGCAATGCTATAAGGGGTAAAAATCAAATAATTTCATTAAATCTGCATGACAAAATTTTTTTGGGGGTAGTAAACAACTTATGTTTCAATGTTTAACACCACAGAATAACTTTCTGTGCATTTATAACATTATTTAGGACATTTTTTATATAAAAGCATATTGTCAGGATGGGAAAAGCTAAAAATAGGACAAACTCAAGATTTAGGCTCTAAATTTGCAATATGTGACATTTTACCCCCAAAAAGATTGAAATGTGGCTACTATTATCTCAAATGATCAGTTAAGACAAAAAAAAACTATTGTTTTCTGATTTTGATGTTTCACCGCATTTTGCTTAAAGGTGTCATACCACCAATTAAAAGTCCCTATCTGTTCAACCAAATATTGCAATTTTCACAGCTTTCTAAATATTTTACCTTAAGTTCAACTTCATAGAAACTAGGTATATCCTGAATTGTACAGGTGTCACCTTTCTGCGTGCCAATTTTCAACATACATTCAAAATCATATAAGAAAGCAGAGAGCTTCCGAAAGGAGGTACCACTAAAAATAACCCCTGGTTTTCTGGAAATCTTAAATTAGTATACTATGGAGCGCATTAATCCTCAATTTTTAATGCAAACTCATAGACAGGTAAATTTTGGCTCAAAATGGTCTTAATATATTTCTCTTTCAACAAAACTTTCATTTCTGCAAATTTGTTAGTTAGTTTAGGTGAACAATGACATCAAATGCACTTTTTTTTGTCCGAGTAGGCCTACTTTCACATACGTTCTAAATTTGAGGGAGTAATTGGTGGTATGACACCTAAAGAGACAAAAAAGTTGATTAGAAATCTTTTATTTTGCTTTATTCTTAATCCTTAGTCAATTTGTAGTTTAAAACAGCCTATCTGAGCATTATGCGACTTATAATAAAAATTTCACAGCTCAATTTAAACTGACTGTAATGTATGACTTTGATAGAAAATAATTGAAAATTTCATTTTGGGCTACAGGAACATAAACTTTCAATATCAAGATCATTGTTTGCTGATTTTTTATTGTTTGTTCTACTTCTTTAAAGACTTCCAACAATTTTTGCAATGAATTTAGTAAAAAATCCAAGGTATTGAAGTGTCAAGGAATATTGACCCCCCTTTTTTTCATCTGGTGTCAGTAAAGTACTACAAATGGATCAAAAGTGCAGTCATGGTCATTTAACTGTGTTTATTTACATCAGTTAATAAAATTTAAGATATAAAAATTTCATTTGGAATAATAAATGGTGCTTTTGTGAGTTTCTGCAGTGCTTACATTAGGCTATGCTATCTGCCAAGTACATAGTATGACGCAATGCTATAAGGGGTAAAAATCAAATAATTTCATTAAATCTGCATGACAAAATTTTTTTGGGGGTAGTAAACAACTTATGTTTCAATGTTTAACACCACAGAATAACTTTCTGTGCATTTATAACATTATTTAGGACATTTTTTATATAAAAGCATATTGTCAGGATGGGAAAAGCTAAAAATAGGACAAACTCAAGATTTAGGCTCTAAATTTGCAATATGTGACATTTTACCCCCAAAAAGATTGAAATGTGGCTACTATTATCTCAAATGATCAGTTAAGACAAAAAAAAACTATTGTTTTCTGATTTTGATGTTTCACCGCATTTTGCTTAAAGGTGTCATACCACCAATTAAAAGTCCCTATCTGTTCAACCAAATATTGCAATTTTCACAGCTTTCTAAATATTTTACCTTAAGTTCAACTTCATAGAAACTAGGTATATCCTGAATTGTACAGGTGTCACCTTTCTGCGTGCCAATTTTCAACATACATTCAAAATCATATAAGAAAGCAGAGAGCTTCCGAAAGGAGGTACCACTAAAAATAACCCCTGGTTTTCTGGAAATCTTAAATTAGTATACTATGGAGCGCATTAATCCTCAATTTTTAATGCAAACTCATAGACAGGTAAATTTTGGCTCAAAATGGTCTTAATATATTTCTCTTTCAACAAAACTTTCATTTCTGCAAATTTGTTAGTTAGTTTAGGTGAACAATGACATCAAATGCACTTTTTTTTGTCCGAGTAGGCCTACTTTCACATACGTTCTAAATTTGAGGGAGTAATTGGTGGTATGACACCTAAAGAGACAAAAAAGTTGATTAGAAATCTTTTATTTTGCTTTATTCTTAATCCTTAGTCAATTTGTAGTTTAAAACAGCCTATCTGAGCATTATGCGACTTATAATAAAAATTTCACAGCTCAATTTAAACTGACTGTAATGTATGACTTTGATAGAAAATAATTGAAAATTTCATTTTGGGCTACAGGAACATAAACTTTCAATATCAAGATCATTGTTTGCTGATTTTTTATTGTTTGTTCTACTTCTTTAAAGACTTCCAACAATTTTTGCAATGAATTTAGTAAAAAATCCAAGGTATTGAAGTGTCAAGGAATATTGACCCCCCTTTTTTTCATCTGGTGTCAGTAAAGTACTACAAATGGATCAAAAGTGCAGTCATGGTCATTTAACTGTGTTTATTTACATCAGTTAATAAAATTTAAGATATAAAAATTTCATTTGGAATAATAAATGGTGCTTTTGTGAGTTTCTGCAGTGCTTACATTAGGCTATGCTATCTGCCAAGTACATAGTATGACGCAATGCTATAAGGGGTAAAAATCAAATAATTTCATTAAATCTGCATGACAAAATTTTTTTGGGGGTAGTAAACAACTTATGTTTCAATGTTTAACACCACAGAATAACTTTCTGTGCATTTATAACATTATTTAGGACATTTTTTATATAAAAGCATATTGTCAGGATGGGAAAAGCTAAAAATAGGACAAACTCAAGATTTAGGCTCTAAATTTGCAATATGTGACATTTTACCCCCAAAAAGATTGAAATGTGGCTACTATTATCTCAAATGATCAGTTAAGACAAAAAAAAACTATTGTTTTCTGATTTTGATGTTTCACCGCATTTTGCTTAAAGGTGTCATACCACCAATTAAAAGTCCCTATCTGTTCAACCAAATATTGCAATTTTCACAGCTTTCTAAATATTTTACCTTAAGTTCAACTTCATAGAAACTAGGTATATCCTGAATTGTACAGGTGTCACCTTTCTGCGTGCCAATTTTCAACATACATTCAAAATCATATAAGAAAGCAGAGAGCTTCCGAAAGGAGGTACCACTAAAAATAACCCCTGGTTTTCTGGAAATCTTAAATTAGTATACTATGGAGCGCATTAATCCTCAATTTTTAATGCAAACTCATAGACAGGTAAATTTTGGCTCAAAATGGTCTTAATATATTTCTCTTTCAACAAAACTTTCATTTCTGCAAATTTGTTAGTTAGTTTAGGTGAACAATGACATCAAATGCACTTTTTTTTGTCCGAGTAGGCCTACTTTCACATACGTTCTAAATTTGAGGGAGTAATTGGTGGTATGACACCTAAAGAGACAAAAAAGTTGATTAGAAATCTTTTATTTTGCTTTATTCTTAATCCTTAGTCAATTTGTAGTTTAAAACAGCCTATCTGAGCATTATGCGACTTATAATAAAAATTTCACAGCTCAATTTAAACTGACTGTAATGTATGACTTTGATAGAAAATAATTGAAAATTTCATTTTGGGCTACAGGAACATAAACTTTCAATATCAAGATCATTGTTTGCTGATTTTTTATTGTTTGTTCTACTTCTTTAAAGACTTCCAACAATTTTTGCAATGAATTTAGTAAAAAATCCAAGGTATTGAAGTGTCAAGGAATATTGACCCCCCTTTTTTTCATCTGGTGTCAGTAAAGTACTACAAATGGATCAAAAGTGCAGTCATGGTCATTTAACTGTGTTTATTTACATCAGTTAATAAAATTTAAGATATAAAAATTTCATTTGGAATAATAAATGGTGCTTTTGTGAGTTTCTGCAGTGCTTACATTAGGCTATGCTATCTGCCAAGTACATAGTATGACGCAATGCTATAAGGGGTAAAAATCAAATAATTTCATTAAATCTGCATGACAAAATTTTTTTGGGGGTAGTAAACAACTTATGTTTCAATGTTTAACACCACAGAATAACTTTCTGTGCATTTATAACATTATTTAGGACATTTTTTATATAAAAGCATATTGTCAGGATGGGAAAAGCTAAAAATAGGACAAACTCAAGATTTAGGCTCTAAATTTGCAATATGTGACATTTTACCCCCAAAAAGATTGAAATGTGGCTACTATTATCTCAAATGATCAGTTAAGACAAAAAAAAACTATTGTTTTCTGATTTTGATGTTTCACCGCATTTTGCTTAAAGGTGTCATACCACCAATTAAAAGTCCCTATCTGTTCAACCAAATATTGCAATTTTCACAGCTTTCTAAATATTTTACCTTAAGTTCAACTTCATAGAAACTAGGTATATCCTGAATTGTACAGGTGTCACCTTTCTGCGTGCCAATTTTCAACATACATTCAAAATCATATAAGAAAGCAGAGAGCTTCCGAAAGGAGGTACCACTAAAAATAACCCCTGGTTTTCTGGAAATCTTAAATTAGTATACTATGGAGCGCATTAATCCTCAATTTTTAATGCAAACTCATAGACAGGTAAATTTTGGCTCAAAATGGTCTTAATATATTTCTCTTTCAACAAAACTTTCATTTCTGCAAATTTGTTAGTTAGTTTAGGTGAACAATGACATCAAATGCACTTTTTTTTGTCCGAGTAGGCCTACTTTCACATACGTTCTAAATTTGAGGGAGTAATTGGTGGTATGACACCTAAAGAGACAAAAAAGTTGATTAGAAATCTTTTATTTTGCTTTATTCTTAATCCTTAGTCAATTTGTAGTTTAAAACAGCCTATCTGAGCATTATGCGACTTATAATAAAAATTTCACAGCTCAATTTAAACTGACTGTAATGTATGACTTTGATAGAAAATAATTGAAAATTTCATTTTGGGCTACAGGAACATAAACTTTCAATATCAAGATCATTGTTTGCTGATTTTTTATTGTTTGTTCTACTTCTTTAAAGACTTCCAACAATTTTTGCAATGAATTTAGTAAAAAATCCAAGGTATTGAAGTGTCAAGGAATATTGACCCCCCTTTTTTTCATCTGGTGTCAGTAAAGTACTACAAATGGATCAAAAGTGCAGTCATGGTCATTTAACTGTGTTTATTTACATCAGTTAATAAAATTTAAGATATAAAAATTTCATTTGGAATAATAAATGGTGCTTTTGTGAGTTTCTGCAGTGCTTACATTAGGCTATGCTATCTGCCAAGTACATAGTATGACGCAATGCTATAAGGGGTAAAAATCAAATAATTTCATTAAATCTGCATGACAAAATTTTTTTGGGGGTAGTAAACAACTTATGTTTCAATGTTTAACACCACAGAATAACTTTCTGTGCATTTATAACATTATTTAGGACATTTTTTATATAAAAGCATATTGTCAGGATGGGAAAAGCTAAAAATAGGACAAACTCAAGATTTAGGCTCTAAATTTGCAATATGTGACATTTTACCCCCAAAAAGATTGAAATGTGGCTACTATTATCTCAAATGATCAGTTAAGACAAAAAAAAACTATTGTTTTCTGATTTTGATGTTTCACCGCATTTTGCTTAAAGGTGTCATACCACCAATTAAAAGTCCCTATCTGTTCAACCAAATATTGCAATTTTCACAGCTTTCTAAATATTTTACCTTAAGTTCAACTTCATAGAAACTAGGTATATCCTGAATTGTACAGGTGTCACCTTTCTGCGTGCCAATTTTCAACATACATTCAAAATCATATAAGAAAGCAGAGAGCTTCCGAAAGGAGGTACCACTAAAAATAACCCCTGGTTTTCTGGAAATCTTAAATTAGTATACTATGGAGCGCATTAATCCTCAATTTTTAATGCAAACTCATAGACAGGTAAATTTTGGCTCAAAATGGTCTTAATATATTTCTCTTTCAACAAAACTTTCATTTCTGCAAATTTGTTAGTTAGTTTAGGTGAACAATGACATCAAATGCACTTTTTTTTGTCCGAGTAGGCCTACTTTCACATACGTTCTAAATTTGAGGGAGTAATTGGTGGTATGACACCTAAAGAGACAAAAAAGTTGATTAGAAATCTTTTATTTTGCTTTATTCTTAATCCTTAGTCAATTTGTAGTTTAAAACAGCCTATCTGAGCATTATGCGACTTATAATAAAAATTTCACAGCTCAATTTAAACTGACTGTAATGTATGACTTTGATAGAAAATAATTGAAAATTTCATTTTGGGCTACAGGAACATAAACTTTCAATATCAAGATCATTGTTTGCTGATTTTTTATTGTTTGTTCTACTTCTTTAAAGACTTCCAACAATTTTTGCAATGAATTTAGTAAAAAATCCAAGGTATTGAAGTGTCAAGGAATATTGACCCCCCTTTTTTTCATCTGGTGTCAGTAAAGTACTACAAATGGATCAAAAGTGCAGTCATGGTCATTTAACTGTGTTTATTTACATCAGTTAATAAAATTTAAGATATAAAAATTTCATTTGGAATAATAAATGGTGCTTTTGTGAGTTTCTGCAGTGCTTACATTAGGCTATGCTATCTGCCAAGTACATAGTATGACGCAATGCTATAAGGGGTAAAAATCAAATAATTTCATTAAATCTGCATGACAAAATTTTTTTGGGGGTAGTAAACAACTTATGTTTCAATGTTTAACACCACAGAATAACTTTCTGTGCATTTATAACATTATTTAGGACATTTTTTATATAAAAGCATATTGTCAGGATGGGAAAAGCTAAAAATAGGACAAACTCAAGATTTAGGCTCTAAATTTGCAATATGTGACATTTTACCCCCAAAAAGATTGAAATGTGGCTACTATTATCTCAAATGATCAGTTAAGACAAAAAAAAACTATTGTTTTCTGATTTTGATGTTTCACCGCATTTTGCTTAAAGGTGTCATACCACCAATTAAAAGTCCCTATCTGTTCAACCAAATATTGCAATTTTCACAGCTTTCTAAATATTTTACCTTAAGTTCAACTTCATAGAAACTAGGTATATCCTGAATTGTACAGGTGTCACCTTTCTGCGTGCCAATTTTCAACATACATTCAAAATCATATAAGAAAGCAGAGAGCTTCCGAAAGGAGGTACCACTAAAAATAACCCCTGGTTTTCTGGAAATCTTAAATTAGTATACTATGGAGCGCATTAATCCTCAATTTTTAATGCAAACTCATAGACAGGTAAATTTTGGCTCAAAATGGTCTTAATATATTTCTCTTTCAACAAAACTTTCATTTCTGCAAATTTGTTAGTTAGTTTAGGTGAACAATGACATCAAATGCACTTTTTTTTGTCCGAGTAGGCCTACTTTCACATACGTTCTAAATTTGAGGGAGTAATTGGTGGTATGACACCTAAAGAGACAAAAAAGTTGATTAGAAATCTTTTATTTTGCTTTATTCTTAATCCTTAGTCAATTTGTAGTTTAAAACAGCCTATCTGAGCATTATGCGACTTATAATAAAAATTTCACAGCTCAATTTAAACTGACTGTAATGTATGACTTTGATAGAAAATAATTGAAAATTTCATTTTGGGCTACAGGAACATAAACTTTCAATATCAAGATCATTGTTTGCTGATTTTTTATTGTTTGTTCTACTTCTTTAAAGACTTCCAACAATTTTTGCAATGAATTTAGTAAAAAATCCAAGGTATTGAAGTGTCAAGGAATATTGACCCCCCTTTTTTTCATCTGGTGTCAGTAAAGTACTACAAATGGATCAAAAGTGCAGTCATGGTCATTTAACTGTGTTTATTTACATCAGTTAATAAAATTTAAGATATAAAAATTTCATTTGGAATAATAAATGGTGCTTTTGTGAGTTTCTGCAGTGCTTACATTAGGCTATGCTATCTGCCAAGTACATAGTATGACGCAATGCTATAAGGGGTAAAAATCAAATAATTTCATTAAATCTGCATGACAAAATTTTTTTGGGGGTAGTAAACAACTTATGTTTCAATGTTTAACACCACAGAATAACTTTCTGTGCATTTATAACATTATTTAGGACATTTTTTATATAAAAGCATATTGTCAGGATGGGAAAAGCTAAAAATAGGACAAACTCAAGATTTAGGCTCTAAATTTGCAATATGTGACATTTTACCCCCAAAAAGATTGAAATGTGGCTACTATTATCTCAAATGATCAGTTAAGACAAAAAAAAACTATTGTTTTCTGATTTTGATGTTTCACCGCATTTTGCTTAAAGAGACAAAAAAGTTGATTAGAAATCTTTTATTTTGCTTTATTCTTAATCCTTAGTCAATTTGTAGTTTAAAACAGCCTATCTGAGCATTATGCGACTTATAATAAAAATTTCACAGCTCAATTTAAACTGACTGTAATGTATGACTTTGATAGAAAATAATTGAAAATTTCATTTTGGGCTACAGGAACATAAACTTTCAATATCAAGATCATTGTTTGCTGATTTTTTATTGTTTGTTCTACTTCTTTAAAGACTTCCAACAATTTTTGCAATGAATTTAGTAAAAAATCCAAGGTATTGAAGTGTCAAGGAATATTGACCCCCCTTTTTTTCATCTGGTGTCAGTAAAGTACTACAAATGGATCAAAAGTGCAGTCATGGTCATTTAACTGTGTTTATTTACATCAGTTAATAAAATTTAAGATATAAAAATTTCATTTGGAATAATAAATGGTGCTTTTGTGAGTTTCTGCAGTGCTTACATTAGGCTATGCTATCTGCCAAGTACATAGTATGACGCAATGCTATAAGGGGTAAAAATCAAATAATTTCATTAAATCTGCATGACAAAATTTTTTTGGGGGTAGTAAACAACTTATGTTTCAATGTTTAACACCACAGAATAACTTTCTGTGCATTTATAACATTATTTAGGACATTTTTTATATAAAAGCATATTGTCAGGATGGGAAAAGCTAAAAATAGGACAAACTCAAGATTTAGGCTCTAAATTTGCAATATGTGACATTTTACCCCCAAAAAGATTGAAATGTGGCTACTATTATCTCAAATGATCAGTTAAGACAAAAAAAAACTATTGTTTTCTGATTTTGATGTTTCACCGCATTTTGCTTAAAGGTGTCATACCACCAATTAAAAGTCCCTATCTGTTCAACCAAATATTGCAATTTTCACAGCTTTCTAAATATTTTACCTTAAGTTCAACTTCATAGAAACTAGGTATATCCTGAATTGTACAGGTGTCACCTTTCTGCGTGCCAATTTTCAACATACATTCAAAATCATATAAGAAAGCAGAGAGCTTCCGAAAGGAGGTACCACTAAAAATAACCCCTGGTTTTCTGGAAATCTTAAATTAGTATACTATGGAGCGCATTAATCCTCAATTTTTAATGCAAACTCATAGACAGGTAAATTTTGGCTCAAAATGGTCTTAATATATTTCTCTTTCAACAAAACTTTCATTTCTGCAAATTTGTTAGTTAGTTTAGGTGAACAATGACATCAAATGCACTTTTTTTTGTCCGAGTAGGCCTACTTTCACATACGTTCTAAATTTGAGGGAGTAATTGGTGGTATGACACCTAAAGAGACAAAAAAGTTGATTAGAAATCTTTTATTTTGCTTTATTCTTAATCCTTAGTCAATTTGTAGTTTAAAACAGCCTATCTGAGCATTATGCGACTTATAATAAAAATTTCACAGCTCAATTTAAACTGACTGTAATGTATGACTTTGATAGAAAATAATTGAAAATTTCATTTTGGGCTACAGGAACATAAACTTTCAATATCAAGATCATTGTTTGCTGATTTTTTATTGTTTGTTCTACTTCTTTAAAGACTTCCAACAATTTTTGCAATGAATTTAGTAAAAAATCCAAGGTATTGAAGTGTCAAGGAATATTGACCCCCCTTTTTTTCATCTGGTGTCAGTAAAGTACTACAAATGGATCAAAAGTGCAGTCATGGTCATTTAACTGTGTTTATTTACATCAGTTAATAAAATTTAAGATATAAAAATTTCATTTGGAATAATAAATGGTGCTTTTGTGAGTTTCTGCAGTGCTTACATTAGGCTATGCTATCTGCCAAGTACATAGTATGACGCAATGCTATAAGGGGTAAAAATCAAATAATTTCATTAAATCTGCATGACAAAATTTTTTTGGGGGTAGTAAACAACTTATGTTTCAATGTTTAACACCACAGAATAACTTTCTGTGCATTTATAACATTATTTAGGACATTTTTTATATAAAAGCATATTGTCAGGATGGGAAAAGCTAAAAATAGGACAAACTCAAGATTTAGGCTCTAAATTTGCAATATGTGACATTTTACCCCCAAAAAGATTGAAATGTGGCTACTATTATCTCAAATGATCAGTTAAGACAAAAAAAAACTATTGTTTTCTGATTTTGATGTTTCACCGCATTTTGCTTAAAGGTGTCATACCACCAATTAAAAGTCCCTATCTGTTCAACCAAATATTGCAATTTTCACAGCTTTCTAAATATTTTACCTTAAGTTCAACTTCATAGAAACTAGGTATATCCTGAATTGTACAGGTGTCACCTTTCTGCGTGCCAATTTTCAACATACATTCAAAATCATATAAGAAAGCAGAGAGCTTCCGAAAGGAGGTACCACTAAAAATAACCCCTGGTTTTCTGGAAATCTTAAATTAGTATACTATGGAGCGCATTAATCCTCAATTTTTAATGCAAACTCATAGACAGGTAAATTTTGGCTCAAAATGGTCTTAATATATTTCTCTTTCAACAAAACTTTCATTTCTGCAAATTTGTTAGTTAGTTTAGGTGAACAATGACATCAAATGCACTTTTTTTTGTCCGAGTAGGCCTACTTTCACATACGTTCTAAATTTGAGGGAGTAATTGGTGGTATGACACCTAAAGAGACAAAAAAGTTGATTAGAAATCTTTTATTTTGCTTTATTCTTAATCCTTAGTCAATTTGTAGTTTAAAACAGCCTATCTGAGCATTATGCGACTTATAATAAAAATTTCACAGCTCAATTTAAACTGACTGTAATGTATGACTTTGATAGAAAATAATTGAAAATTTCATTTTGGGCTACAGGAACATAAACTTTCAATATCAAGATCATTGTTTGCTGATTTTTTATTGTTTGTTCTACTTCTTTAAAGACTTCCAACAATTTTTGCAATGAATTTAGTAAAAAATCCAAGGTATTGAAGTGTCAAGGAATATTGACCCCCCTTTTTTTCATCTGGTGTCAGTAAAGTACTACAAATGGATCAAAAGTGCAGTCATGGTCATTTAACTGTGTTTATTTACATCAGTTAATAAAATTTAAGATATAAAAATTTCATTTGGAATAATAAATGGTGCTTTTGTGAGTTTCTGCAGTGCTTACATTAGGCTATGCTATCTGCCAAGTACATAGTATGACGCAATGCTATAAGGGGTAAAAATCAAATAATTTCATTAAATCTGCATGACAAAATTTTTTTGGGGGTAGTAAACAACTTATGTTTCAATGTTTAACACCACAGAATAACTTTCTGTGCATTTATAACATTATTTAGGACATTTTTTATATAAAAGCATATTGTCAGGATGGGAAAAGCTAAAAATAGGACAAACTCAAGATTTAGGCTCTAAATTTGCAATATGTGACATTTTACCCCCAAAAAGATTGAAATGTGGCTACTATTATCTCAAATGATCAGTTAAGACAAAAAAAAACTATTGTTTTCTGATTTTGATGTTTCACCGCATTTTGCTTAAAGAGACAAAAAAGTTGATTAGAAATCTTTTATTTTGCTTTATTCTTAATCCTTAGTCAATTTGTAGTTTAAAACAGCCTATCTGAGCATTATGCGACTTATAATAAAAATTTCACAGCTCAATTTAAACTGACTGTAATGTATGACTTTGATAGAAAATAATTGAAAATTTCATTTTGGGCTACAGGAACATAAACTTTCAATATCAAGATCATTGTTTGCTGATTTTTTATTGTTTGTTCTACTTCTTTAAAGACTTCCAACAATTTTTGCAATGAATTTAGTAAAAAATCCAAGGTATTGAAGTGTCAAGGAATATTGACCCCCCTTTTTTTCATCTGGTGTCAGTAAAGTACTACAAATGGATCAAAAGTGCAGTCATGGTCATTTAACTGTGTTTATTTACATCAGTTAATAAAATTTAAGATATAAAAATTTCATTTGGAATAATAAATGGTGCTTTTGTGAGTTTCTGCAGTGCTTACATTAGGCTATGCTATCTGCCAAGTACATAGTATGACGCAATGCTATAAGGGGTAAAAATCAAATAATTTCATTAAATCTGCATGACAAAATTTTTTTGGGGGTAGTAAACAACTTATGTTTCAATGTTTAACACCACAGAATAACTTTCTGTGCATTTATAACATTATTTAGGACATTTTTTATATAAAAGCATATTGTCAGGATGGGAAAAGCTAAAAATAGGACAAACTCAAGATTTAGGCTCTAAATTTGCAATATGTGACATTTTACCCCCAAAAAGATTGAAATGTGGCTACTATTATCTCAAATGATCAGTTAAGACAAAAAAAAACTATTGTTTTCTGATTTTGATGTTTCACCGCATTTTGCTTAAAGGTGTCATACCACCAATTAAAAGTCCCTATCTGTTCAACCAAATATTGCAATTTTCACAGCTTTCTAAATATTTTACCTTAAGTTCAACTTCATAGAAACTAGGTATATCCTGAATTGTACAGGTGTCACCTTTCTGCGTGCCAATTTTCAACATACATTCAAAATCATATAAGAAAGCAGAGAGCTTCCGAAAGGAGGTACCACTAAAAATAACCCCTGGTTTTCTGGAAATCTTAAATTAGTATACTATGGAGCGCATTAATCCTCAATTTTTAATGCAAACTCATAGACAGGTAAATTTTGGCTCAAAATGGTCTTAATATATTTCTCTTTCAACAAAACTTTCATTTCTGCAAATTTGTTAGTTAGTTTAGGTGAACAATGACATCAAATGCACTTTTTTTTGTCCGAGTAGGCCTACTTTCACATACGTTCTAAATTTGAGGGAGTAATTGGTGGTATGACACCTAAAGAGACAAAAAAGTTGATTAGAAATCTTTTATTTTGCTTTATTCTTAATCCTTAGTCAATTTGTAGTTTAAAACAGCCTATCTGAGCATTATGCGACTTATAATAAAAATTTCACAGCTCAATTTAAACTGACTGTAATGTATGACTTTGATAGAAAATAATTGAAAATTTCATTTTGGGCTACAGGAACATAAACTTTCAATATCAAGATCATTGTTTGCTGATTTTTTATTGTTTGTTCTACTTCTTTAAAGACTTCCAACAATTTTTGCAATGAATTTAGTAAAAAATCCAAGGTATTGAAGTGTCAAGGAATATTGACCCCCCTTTTTTTCATCTGGTGTCAGTAAAGTACTACAAATGGATCAAAAGTGCAGTCATGGTCATTTAACTGTGTTTATTTACATCAGTTAATAAAATTTAAGATATAAAAATTTCATTTGGAATAATAAATGGTGCTTTTGTGAGTTTCTGCAGTGCTTACATTAGGCTATGCTATCTGCCAAGTACATAGTATGACGCAATGCTATAAGGGGTAAAAATCAAATAATTTCATTAAATCTGCATGACAAAATTTTTTTGGGGGTAGTAAACAACTTATGTTTCAATGTTTAACACCACAGAATAACTTTCTGTGCATTTATAACATTATTTAGGACATTTTTTATATAAAAGCATATTGTCAGGATGGGAAAAGCTAAAAATAGGACAAACTCAAGATTTAGGCTCTAAATTTGCAATATGTGACATTTTACCCCCAAAAAGATTGAAATGTGGCTACTATTATCTCAAATGATCAGTTAAGACAAAAAAAAACTATTGTTTTCTGATTTTGATGTTTCACCGCATTTTGCTTAAAGGTGTCATACCACCAATTAAAAGTCCCTATCTGTTCAACCAAATATTGCAATTTTCACAGCTTTCTAAATATTTTACCTTAAGTTCAACTTCATAGAAACTAGGTATATCCTGAATTGTACAGGTGTCACCTTTCTGCGTGCCAATTTTCAACATACATTCAAAATCATATAAGAAAGCAGAGAGCTTCCGAAAGGAGGTACCACTAAAAATAACCCCTGGTTTTCTGGAAATCTTAAATTAGTATACTATGGAGCGCATTAATCCTCAATTTTTAATGCAAACTCATAGACAGGTAAATTTTGGCTCAAAATGGTCTTAATATATTTCTCTTTCAACAAAACTTTCATTTCTGCAAATTTGTTAGTTAGTTTAGGTGAACAATGACATCAAATGCACTTTTTTTTGTCCGAGTAGGCCTACTTTCACATACGTTCTAAATTTGAGGGAGTAATTGGTGGTATGACACCTAAAGAGACAAAAAAGTTGATTAGAAATCTTTTATTTTGCTTTATTCTTAATCCTTAGTCAATTTGTAGTTTAAAACAGCCTATCTGAGCATTATGCGACTTATAATAAAAATTTCACAGCTCAATTTAAACTGACTGTAATGTATGACTTTGATAGAAAATAATTGAAAATTTCATTTTGGGCTACAGGAACATAAACTTTCAATATCAAGATCATTGTTTGCTGATTTTTTATTGTTTGTTCTACTTCTTTAAAGACTTCCAACAATTTTTGCAATGAATTTAGTAAAAAATCCAAGGTATTGAAGTGTCAAGGAATATTGACCCCCCTTTTTTTCATCTGGTGTCAGTAAAGTACTACAAATGGATCAAAAGTGCAGTCATGGTCATTTAACTGTGTTTATTTACATCAGTTAATAAAATTTAAGATATAAAAATTTCATTTGGAATAATAAATGGTGCTTTTGTGAGTTTCTGCAGTGCTTACATTAGGCTATGCTATCTGCCAAGTACATAGTATGACGCAATGCTATAAGGGGTAAAAATCAAATAATTTCATTAAATCTGCATGACAAAATTTTTTTGGGGGTAGTAAACAACTTATGTTTCAATGTTTAACACCACAGAATAACTTTCTGTGCATTTATAACATTATTTAGGACATTTTTTATATAAAAGCATATTGTCAGGATGGGAAAAGCTAAAAATAGGACAAACTCAAGATTTAGGCTCTAAATTTGCAATATGTGACATTTTACCCCCAAAAAGATTGAAATGTGGCTACTATTATCTCAAATGATCAGTTAAGACAAAAAAAAACTATTGTTTTCTGATTTTGATGTTTCACCGCATTTTGCTTAAAGGTGTCATACCACCAATTAAAAGTCCCTATCTGTTCAACCAAATATTGCAATTTTCACAGCTTTCTAAATATTTTACCTTAAGTTCAACTTCATAGAAACTAGGTATATCCTGAATTGTACAGGTGTCACCTTTCTGCGTGCCAATTTTCAACATACATTCAAAATCATATAAGAAAGCAGAGAGCTTCCGAAAGGAGGTACCACTAAAAATAACCCCTGGTTTTCTGGAAATCTTAAATTAGTATACTATGGAGCGCATTAATCCTCAATTTTTAATGCAAACTCATAGACAGGTAAATTTTGGCTCAAAATGGTCTTAATATATTTCTCTTTCAACAAAACTTTCATTTCTGCAAATTTGTTAGTTAGTTTAGGTGAACAATGACATCAAATGCACTTTTTTTTGTCCGAGTAGGCCTACTTTCACATACGTTCTAAATTTGAGGGAGTAATTGGTGGTATGACACCTAAAGAGACAAAAAAGTTGATTAGAAATCTTTTATTTTGCTTTATTCTTAATCCTTAGTCAATTTGTAGTTTAAAACAGCCTATCTGAGCATTATGCGACTTATAATAAAAATTTCACAGCTCAATTTAAACTGACTGTAATGTATGACTTTGATAGAAAATAATTGAAAATTTCATTTTGGGCTACAGGAACATAAACTTTCAATATCAAGATCATTGTTTGCTGATTTTTTATTGTTTGTTCTACTTCTTTAAAGACTTCCAACAATTTTTGCAATGAATTTAGTAAAAAATCCAAGGTATTGAAGTGTCAAGGAATATTGACCCCCCTTTTTTTCATCTGGTGTCAGTAAAGTACTACAAATGGATCAAAAGTGCAGTCATGGTCATTTAACTGTGTTTATTTACATCAGTTAATAAAATTTAAGATATAAAAATTTCATTTGGAATAATAAATGGTGCTTTTGTGAGTTTCTGCAGTGCTTACATTAGGCTATGCTATCTGCCAAGTACATAGTATGACGCAATGCTATAAGGGGTAAAAATCAAATAATTTCATTAAATCTGCATGACAAAATTTTTTTGGGGGTAGTAAACAACTTATGTTTCAATGTTTAACACCACAGAATAACTTTCTGTGCATTTATAACATTATTTAGGACATTTTTTATATAAAAGCATATTGTCAGGATGGGAAAAGCTAAAAATAGGACAAACTCAAGATTTAGGCTCTAAATTTGCAATATGTGACATTTTACCCCCAAAAAGATTGAAATGTGGCTACTATTATCTCAAATGATCAGTTAAGACAAAAAAAAACTATTGTTTTCTGATTTTGATGTTTCACCGCATTTTGCTTAAAGGTGTCATACCACCAATTAAAAGTCCCTATCTGTTCAACCAAATATTGCAATTTTCACAGCTTTCTAAATATTTTACCTTAAGTTCAACTTCATAGAAACTAGGTATATCCTGAATTGTACAGGTGTCACCTTTCTGCGTGCCAATTTTCAACATACATTCAAAATCATATAAGAAAGCAGAGAGCTTCCGAAAGGAGGTACCACTAAAAATAACCCCTGGTTTTCTGGAAATCTTAAATTAGTATACTATGGAGCGCATTAATCCTCAATTTTTAATGCAAACTCATAGACAGGTAAATTTTGGCTCAAAATGGTCTTAATATATTTCTCTTTCAACAAAACTTTCATTTCTGCAAATTTGTTAGTTAGTTTAGGTGAACAATGACATCAAATGCACTTTTTTTTGTCCGAGTAGGCCTACTTTCACATACGTTCTAAATTTGAGGGAGTAATTGGTGGTATGACACCTAAAGAGACAAAAAAGTTGATTAGAAATCTTTTATTTTGCTTTATTCTTAATCCTTAGTCAATTTGTAGTTTAAAACAGCCTATCTGAGCATTATGCGACTTATAATAAAAATTTCACAGCTCAATTTAAACTGACTGTAATGTATGACTTTGATAGAAAATAATTGAAAATTTCATTTTGGGCTACAGGAACATAAACTTTCAATATCAAGATCATTGTTTGCTGATTTTTTATTGTTTGTTCTACTTCTTTAAAGACTTCCAACAATTTTTGCAATGAATTTAGTAAAAAATCCAAGGTATTGAAGTGTCAAGGAATATTGACCCCCCTTTTTTTCATCTGGTGTCAGTAAAGTACTACAAATGGATCAAAAGTGCAGTCATGGTCATTTAACTGTGTTTATTTACATCAGTTAATAAAATTTAAGATATAAAAATTTCATTTGGAATAATAAATGGTGCTTTTGTGAGTTTCTGCAGTGCTTACATTAGGCTATGCTATCTGCCAAGTACATAGTATGACGCAATGCTATAAGGGGTAAAAATCAAATAATTTCATTAAATCTGCATGACAAAATTTTTTTGGGGGTAGTAAACAACTTATGTTTCAATGTTTAACACCACAGAATAACTTTCTGTGCATTTATAACATTATTTAGGACATTTTTTATATAAAAGCATATTGTCAGGATGGGAAAAGCTAAAAATAGGACAAACTCAAGATTTAGGCTCTAAATTTGCAATATGTGACATTTTACCCCCAAAAAGATTGAAATGTGGCTACTATTATCTCAAATGATCAGTTAAGACAAAAAAAAACTATTGTTTTCTGATTTTGATGTTTCACCGCATTTTGCTTAAAGGTGTCATACCACCAATTAAAAGTCCCTATCTGTTCAACCAAATATTGCAATTTTCACAGCTTTCTAAATATTTTACCTTAAGTTCAACTTCATAGAAACTAGGTATATCCTGAATTGTACAGGTGTCACCTTTCTGCGTGCCAATTTTCAACATACATTCAAAATCATATAAGAAAGCAGAGAGCTTCCGAAAGGAGGTACCACTAAAAATAACCCCTGGTTTTCTGGAAATCTTAAATTAGTATACTATGGAGCGCATTAATCCTCAATTTTTAATGCAAACTCATAGACAGGTAAATTTTGGCTCAAAATGGTCTTAATATATTTCTCTTTCAACAAAACTTTCATTTCTGCAAATTTGTTAGTTAGTTTAGGTGAACAATGACATCAAATGCACTTTTTTTTGTCCGAGTAGGCCTACTTTCACATACGTTCTAAATTTGAGGGAGTAATTGGTGGTATGACACCTAAAGAGACAAAAAAGTTGATTAAGCTAAAAATAGGACAAACTCAAGATTTAGGCTCTAAATTTGCAATATGTGACATTTTACCCCCAAAAAGATTGAAATGTGGCTACTATTATCTCAAATGATCAGTTAAGACAAAAAAAAACTATTGTTTTCTGATTTTGATGTTTCACCGCATTTTGCTTAAAGAGACAAAAAAGTTGATTAGAAATCTTTTATTTTGCTTTATTCTTAATCCTTAGTCAATTTGTAGTTTAAAACAGCCTATCTGAGCATTATGCGACTTATAATAAAAATTTCACAGCTCAATTTAAACTGACTGTAATGTATGACTTTGATAGAAAATAATTGAAAATTTCATTTTGGGCTACAGGAACATAAACTTTCAATATCAAGATCATTGTTTGCTGATTTTTTATTGTTTGTTCTACTTCTTTAAAGACTTCCAACAATTTTTGCAATGAATTTAGTAAAAAATCCAAGGTATTGAAGTGTCAAGGAATATTGACCCCCCTTTTTTTCATCTGGTGTCAGTAAAGTACTACAAATGGATCAAAAGTGCAGTCATGGTCATTTAACTGTGTTTATTTACATCAGTTAATAAAATTTAAGATATAAAAATTTCATTTGGAATAATAAATGGTGCTTTTGTGAGTTTCTGCAGTGCTTACATTAGGCTATGCTATCTGCCAAGTACATAGTATGACGCAATGCTATAAGGGGTAAAAATCAAATAATTTCATTAAATCTGCATGACAAAATTTTTTTGGGGGTAGTAAACAACTTATGTTTCAATGTTTAACACCACAGAATAACTTTCTGTGCATTTATAACATTATTTAGGACATTTTTTATATAAAAGCATATTGTCAGGATGGGAAAAGCTAAAAATAGGACAAACTCAAGATTTAGGCTCTAAATTTGCAATATGTGACATTTTACCCCCAAAAAGATTGAAATGTGGCTACTATTATCTCAAATGATCAGTTAAGACAAAAAAAAACTATTGTTTTCTGATTTTGATGTTTCACCGCATTTTGCTTAAAGAGACAAAAAAGTTGATTAGAAATCTTTTATTTTGCTTTATTCTTAATCCTTAGTCAATTTGTAGTTTAAAACAGCCTATCTGAGCATTATGCGACTTATAATAAAAATTTCACAGCTCAATTTAAACTGACTGTAATGTATGACTTTGATAGAAAATAATTGAAAATTTCATTTTGGGCTACAGGAACATAAACTTTCAATATCAAGATCATTGTTTGCTGATTTTTTATTGTTTGTTCTACTTCTTTAAAGACTTCCAACAATTTTTGCAATGAATTTAGTAAAAAATCCAAGGTATTGAAGTGTCAAGGAATATTGACCCCCCTTTTTTTCATCTGGTGTCAGTAAAGTACTACAAATGGATCAAAAGTGCAGTCATGGTCATTTAACTGTGTTTATTTACATCAGTTAATAAAATTTAAGATATAAAAATTTCATTTGGAATAATAAATGGTGCTTTTGTGAGTTTCTGCAGTGCTTACATTAGGCTATGCTATCTGCCAAGTACATAGTATGACGCAATGCTATAAGGGGTAAAAATCAAATAATTTCATTAAATCTGCATGACAAAATTTTTTTGGGGGTAGTAAACAACTTATGTTTCAATGTTTAACACCACAGAATAACTTTCTGTGCATTTATAACATTATTTAGGACATTTTTTATATAAAAGCATATTGTCAGGATGGGAAAAGCTAAAAATAGGACAAACTCAAGATTTAGGCTCTAAATTTGCAATATGTGACATTTTACCCCCAAAAAGATTGAAATGTGGCTACTATTATCTCAAATGATCAGTTAAGACAAAAAAAAACTATTGTTTTCTGATTTTGATGTTTCACCGCATTTTGCTTAAAGGTGTCATACCACCAATTAAAAGTCCCTATCTGTTCAACCAAATATTGCAATTTTCACAGCTTTCTAAATATTTTACCTTAAGTTCAACTTCATAGAAACTAGGTATATCCTGAATTGTACAGGTGTCACCTTTCTGCGTGCCAATTTTCAACATACATTCAAAATCATATAAGAAAGCAGAGAGCTTCCGAAAGGAGGTACCACTAAAAATAACCCCTGGTTTTCTGGAAATCTTAAATTAGTATACTATGGAGCGCATTAATCCTCAATTTTTAATGCAAACTCATAGACAGGTAAATTTTGGCTCAAAATGGTCTTAATATATTTCTCTTTCAACAAAACTTTCATTTCTGCAAATTTGTTAGTTAGTTTAGGTGAACAATGACATCAAATGCACTTTTTTTTGTCCGAGTAGGCCTACTTTCACATACGTTCTAAATTTGAGGGAGTAATTGGTGGTATGACACCTAAAGAGACAAAAAAGTTGATTAGAAATCTTTTATTTTGCTTTATTCTTAATCCTTAGTCAATTTGTAGTTTAAAACAGCCTATCTGAGCATTATGCGACTTATAATAAAAATTTCACAGCTCAATTTAAACTGACTGTAATGTATGACTTTGATAGAAAATAATTGAAAATTTCATTTTGGGCTACAGGAACATAAACTTTCAATATCAAGATCATTGTTTGCTGATTTTTTATTGTTTGTTCTACTTCTTTAAAGACTTCCAACAATTTTTGCAATGAATTTAGTAAAAAATCCAAGGTATTGAAGTGTCAAGGAATATTGACCCCCCTTTTTTTCATCTGGTGTCAGTAAAGTACTACAAATGGATCAAAAGTGCAGTCATGGTCATTTAACTGTGTTTATTTACATCAGTTAATAAAATTTAAGATATAAAAATTTCATTTGGAATAATAAATGGTGCTTTTGTGAGTTTCTGCAGTGCTTACATTAGGCTATGCTATCTGCCAAGTACATAGTATGACGCAATGCTATAAGGGGTAAAAATCAAATAATTTCATTAAATCTGCATGACAAAATTTTTTTGGGGGTAGTAAACAACTTATGTTTCAATGTTTAACACCACAGAATAACTTTCTGTGCATTTATAACATTATTTAGGACATTTTTTATATAAAAGCATATTGTCAGGATGGGAAAAGCTAAAAATAGGACAAACTCAAGATTTAGGCTCTAAATTTGCAATATGTGACATTTTACCCCCAAAAAGATTGAAATGTGGCTACTATTATCTCAAATGATCAGTTAAGACAAAAAAAAACTATTGTTTTCTGATTTTGATGTTTCACCGCATTTTGCTTAAAGGTGTCATACCACCAATTAAAAGTCCCTATCTGTTCAACCAAATATTGCAATTTTCACAGCTTTCTAAATATTTTACCTTAAGTTCAACTTCATAGAAACTAGGTATATCCTGAATTGTACAGGTGTCACCTTTCTGCGTGCCAATTTTCAACATACATTCAAAATCATATAAGAAAGCAGAGAGCTTCCGAAAGGAGGTACCACTAAAAATAACCCCTGGTTTTCTGGAAATCTTAAATTAGTATACTATGGAGCGCATTAATCCTCAATTTTTAATGCAAACTCATAGACAGGTAAATTTTGGCTCAAAATGGTCTTAATATATTTCTCTTTCAACAAAACTTTCATTTCTGCAAATTTGTTAGTTAGTTTAGGTGAACAATGACATCAAATGCACTTTTTTTTGTCCGAGTAGGCCTACTTTCACATACGTTCTAAATTTGAGGGAGTAATTGGTGGTATGACACCTAAAGAGACAAAAAAGTTGATTAGAAATCTTTTATTTTGCTTTATTCTTAATCCTTAGTCAATTTGTAGTTTAAAACAGCCTATCTGAGCATTATGCGACTTATAATAAAAATTTCACAGCTCAATTTAAACTGACTGTAATGTATGACTTTGATAGAAAATAATTGAAAATTTCATTTTGGGCTACAGGAACATAAACTTTCAATATCAAGATCATTGTTTGCTGATTTTTTATTGTTTGTTCTACTTCTTTAAAGACTTCCAACAATTTTTGCAATGAATTTAGTAAAAAATCCAAGGTATTGAAGTGTCAAGGAATATTGACCCCCCTTTTTTTCATCTGGTGTCAGTAAAGTACTACAAATGGATCAAAAGTGCAGTCATGGTCATTTAACTGTGTTTATTTACATCAGTTAATAAAATTTAAGATATAAAAATTTCATTTGGAATAATAAATGGTGCTTTTGTGAGTTTCTGCAGTGCTTACATTAGGCTATGCTATCTGCCAAGTACATAGTATGACGCAATGCTATAAGGGGTAAAAATCAAATAATTTCATTAAATCTGCATGACAAAATTTTTTTGGGGGTAGTAAACAACTTATGTTTCAATGTTTAACACCACAGAATAACTTTCTGTGCATTTATAACATTATTTAGGACATTTTTTATATAAAAGCATATTGTCAGGATGGGAAAAGCTAAAAATAGGACAAACTCAAGATTTAGGCTCTAAATTTGCAATATGTGACATTTTACCCCCAAAAAGATTGAAATGTGGCTACTATTATCTCAAATGATCAGTTAAGACAAAAAAAAACTATTGTTTTCTGATTTTGATGTTTCACCGCATTTTGCTTAAAGGTGTCATACCACCAATTAAAAGTCCCTATCTGTTCAACCAAATATTGCAATTTTCACAGCTTTCTAAATATTTTACCTTAAGTTCAACTTCATAGAAACTAGGTATATCCTGAATTGTACAGGTGTCACCTTTCTGCGTGCCAATTTTCAACATACATTCAAAATCATATAAGAAAGCAGAGAGCTTCCGAAAGGAGGTACCACTAAAAATAACCCCTGGTTTTCTGGAAATCTTAAATTAGTATACTATGGAGCGCATTAATCCTCAATTTTTAATGCAAACTCATAGACAGGTAAATTTTGGCTCAAAATGGTCTTAATATATTTCTCTTTCAACAAAACTTTCATTTCTGCAAATTTGTTAGTTAGTTTAGGTGAACAATGACATCAAATGCACTTTTTTTTGTCCGAGTAGGCCTACTTTCACATACGTTCTAAATTTG
This sequence comes from Mytilus galloprovincialis, assembly GCF_965363235.1. Classification (NCBI taxonomy): domain Eukaryota; kingdom Metazoa; phylum Mollusca; class Bivalvia; order Mytilida; family Mytilidae; genus Mytilus; species Mytilus galloprovincialis. The sequence goes on from NW_027468057.1 coordinate 52,020, forward strand.
AGGGAGTAATTGGTGGTATGACACCTAAAGAGACAAAAAAGTTGATTAGAAATCTTTTATTTTGCTTTATTCTTAATCCTTAGTCAATTTGTAGTTTAAAACAGCCTATCTGAGCATTATGCGACTTATAATAAAAATTTCACAGCTCAATTTAAACTGACTGTAATGTATGACTTTGATAGAAAATAATTGAAAATTTCATTTTGGGCTACAGGAACATAAACTTTCAATATCAAGATCATTGTTTGCTGATTTTTTATTGTTTGTTCTACTTCTTTAAAGACTTCCAACAATTTTTGCAATGAATTTAGTAAAAAATCCAAGGTATTGAAGTGTCAAGGAATATTGACCCCCCTTTTTTTCATCTGGTGTCAGTAAAGTACTACAAATGGATCAAAAGTGCAGTCATGGTCATTTAACTGTGTTTATTTACATCAGTTAATAAAATTTAAGATATAAAAATTTCATTTGGAATAATAAATGGTGCTTTTGTGAGTTTCTGCAGTGCTTACATTAGGCTATGCTATCTGCCAAGTACATAGTATGACGCAATGCTATAAGGGGTAAAAATCAAATAATTTCATTAAATCTGCATGACAAAATTTTTTTGGGGGTAGTAAACAACTTATGTTTCAATGTTTAACACCACAGAATAACTTTCTGTGCATTTATAACATTATTTAGGACATTTTTTATATAAAAGCATATTGTCAGGATGGGAAAAGCTAAAAATAGGACAAACTCAAGATTTAGGCTCTAAATTTGCAATATGTGACATTTTACCCCCAAAAAGATTGAAATGTGGCTACTATTATCTCAAATGATCAGTTAAGACAAAAAAAAACTATTGTTTTCTGATTTTGATGTTTCACCGCATTTTGCTTAAAGGTGTCATACCACCAATTAAAAGTCCCTATCTGTTCAACCAAATATTGCAATTTTCACAGCTTTCTAAATATTTTACCTTAAGTTCAACTTCATAGAAACTAGGTATATCCTGAATTGTACAGGTGTCACCTTTCTGCGTGCCAATTTTCAACATACATTCAAAATCATATAAGAAAGCAGAGAGCTTCCGAAAGGAGGTACCACTAAAAATAACCCCTGGTTTTCTGGAAATCTTAAATTAGTATACTATGGAGCGCATTAATCCTCAATTTTTAATGCAAACTCATAGACAGGTAAATTTTGGCTCAAAATGGTCTTAATATATTTCTCTTTCAACAAAACTTTCATTTCTGCAAATTTGTTAGTTAGTTTAGGTGAACAATGACATCAAATGCACTTTTTTTTGTCCGAGTAGGCCTACTTTCACATACGTTCTAAATTTGAGGGAGTAATTGGTGGTATGACACCTAAAGAGACAAAAAAGTTGATTAGAAATCTTTTATTTTGCTTTATTCTTAATCCTTAGTCAATTTGTAGTTTAAAACAGCCTATCTGAGCATTATGCGACTTATAATAAAAATTTCACAGCTCAATTTAAACTGACTGTAATGTATGACTTTGATAGAAAATAATTGAAAATTTCATTTTGGGCTACAGGAACATAAACTTTCAATATCAAGATCATTGTTTGCTGATTTTTTATTGTTTGTTCTACTTCTTTAAAGACTTCCAACAATTTTTGCAATGAATTTAGTAAAAAATCCAAGGTATTGAAGTGTCAAGGAATATTGACCCCCCTTTTTTTCATCTGGTGTCAGTAAAGTACTACAAATGGATCAAAAGTGCAGTCATGGTCATTTAACTGTGTTTATTTACATCAGTTAATAAAATTTAAGATATAAAAATTTCATTTGGAATAATAAATGGTGCTTTTGTGAGTTTCTGCAGTGCTTACATTAGGCTATGCTATCTGCCAAGTACATAGTATGACGCAATGCTATAAGGGGTAAAAATCAAATAATTTCATTAAATCTGCATGACAAAATTTTTTTGGGGGTAGTAAACAACTTATGTTTCAATGTTTAACACCACAGAATAACTTTCTGTGCATTTATAACATTATTTAGGACATTTTTTATATAAAAGCATATTGTCAGGATGGGAAAAGCTAAAAATAGGACAAACTCAAGATTTAGGCTCTAAATTTGCAATATGTGACATTTTACCCCCAAAAAGATTGAAATGTGGCTACTATTATCTCAAATGATCAGTTAAGACAAAAAAAAACTATTGTTTTCTGATTTTGATGTTTCACCGCATTTTGCTTAAAGGTGTCATACCACCAATTAAAAGTCCCTATCTGTTCAACCAAATATTGCAATTTTCACAGCTTTCTAAATATTTTACCTTAAGTTCAACTTCATAGAAACTAGGTATATCCTGAATTGTACAGGTGTCACCTTTCTGCGTGCCAATTTTCAACATACATTCAAAATCATATAAGAAAGCAGAGAGCTTCCGAAAGGAGGTACCACTAAAAATAACCCCTGGTTTTCTGGAAATCTTAAATTAGTATACTATGGAGCGCATTAATCCTCAATTTTTAATGCAAACTCATAGACAGGTAAATTTTGGCTCAAAATGGTCTTAATATATTTCTCTTTCAACAAAACTTTCATTTCTGCAAATTTGTTAGTTAGTTTAGGTGAACAATGACATCAAATGCACTTTTTTTTGTCCGAGTAGGCCTACTTTCACATACGTTCTAAATTTGAGGGAGTAATTGGTGGTATGACACCTAAAGAGACAAAAAAGTTGATTAGAAATCTTTTATTTTGCTTTATTCTTAATCCTTAGTCAATTTGTAGTTTAAAACAGCCTATCTGAGCATTATGCGACTTATAATAAAAATTTCACAGCTCAATTTAAACTGACTGTAATGTATGACTTTGATAGAAAATAATTGAAAATTTCATTTTGGGCTACAGGAACATAAACTTTCAATATCAAGATCATTGTTTGCTGATTTTTTATTGTTTGTTCTACTTCTTTAAAGACTTCCAACAATTTTTGCAATGAATTTAGTAAAAAATCCAAGGTATTGAAGTGTCAAGGAATATTGACCCCCCTTTTTTTCATCTGGTGTCAGTAAAGTACTACAAATGGATCAAAAGTGCAGTCATGGTCATTTAACTGTGTTTATTTACATCAGTTAATAAAATTTAAGATATAAAAATTTCATTTGGAATAATAAATGGTGCTTTTGTGAGTTTCTGCAGTGCTTACATTAGGCTATGCTATCTGCCAAGTACATAGTATGACGCAATGCTATAAGGGGTAAAAATCAAATAATTTCATTAAATCTGCATGACAAAATTTTTTTGGGGGTAGTAAACAACTTATGTTTCAATGTTTAACACCACAGAATAACTTTCTGTGCATTTATAACATTATTTAGGACATTTTTTATATAAAAGCATATTGTCAGGATGGGAAAAGCTAAAAATAGGACAAACTCAAGATTTAGGCTCTAAATTTGCAATATGTGACATTTTACCCCCAAAAAGATTGAAATGTGGCTACTATTATCTCAAATGATCAGTTAAGACAAAAAAAAACTATTGTTTTCTGATTTTGATGTTTCACCGCATTTTGCTTAAAGGTGTCATACCACCAATTAAAAGTCCCTATCTGTTCAACCAAATATTGCAATTTTCACAGCTTTCTAAATATTTTACCTTAAGTTCAACTTCATAGAAACTAGGTATATCCTGAATTGTACAGGTGTCACCTTTCTGCGTGCCAATTTTCAACATACATTCAAAATCATATAAGAAAGCAGAGAGCTTCCGAAAGGAGGTACCACTAAAAATAACCCCTGGTTTTCTGGAAATCTTAAATTAGTATACTATGGAGCGCATTAATCCTCAATTTTTAATGCAAACTCATAGACAGGTAAATTTTGGCTCAAAATGGTCTTAATATATTTCTCTTTCAACAAAACTTTCATTTCTGCAAATTTGTTAGTTAGTTTAGGTGAACAATGACATCAAATGCACTTTTTTTTGTCCGAGTAGGCCTACTTTCACATACGTTCTAAATTTGAGGGAGTAATTGGTGGTATGACACCTAAAGAGACAAAAAAGTTGATTAGAAATCTTTTATTTTGCTTTATTCTTAATCCTTAGTCAATTTGTAGTTTAAAACAGCCTATCTGAGCATTATGCGACTTATAATAAAAATTTCACAGCTCAATTTAAACTGACTGTAATGTATGACTTTGATAGAAAATAATTGAAAATTTCATTTTGGGCTACAGGAACATAAACTTTCAATATCAAGATCATTGTTTGCTGATTTTTTATTGTTTGTTCTACTTCTTTAAAGACTTCCAACAATTTTTGCAATGAATTTAGTAAAAAATCCAAGGTATTGAAGTGTCAAGGAATATTGACCCCCCTTTTTTTCATCTGGTGTCAGTAAAGTACTACAAATGGATCAAAAGTGCAGTCATGGTCATTTAACTGTGTTTATTTACATCAGTTAATAAAATTTAAGATATAAAAATTTCATTTGGAATAATAAATGGTGCTTTTGTGAGTTTCTGCAGTGCTTACATTAGGCTATGCTATCTGCCAAGTACATAGTATGACGCAATGCTATAAGGGGTAAAAATCAAATAATTTCATTAAATCTGCATGACAAAATTTTTTTGGGGGTAGTAAACAACTTATGTTTCAATGTTTAACACCACAGAATAACTTTCTGTGCATTTATAACATTATTTAGGACATTTTTTATATAAAAGCATATTGTCAGGATGGGAAAAGCTAAAAATAGGACAAACTCAAGATTTAGGCTCTAAATTTGCAATATGTGACATTTTACCCCCAAAAAGATTGAAATGTGGCTACTATTATCTCAAATGATCAGTTAAGACAAAAAAAAACTATTGTTTTCTGATTTTGATGTTTCACCGCATTTTGCTTAAAGGTGTCATACCACCAATTAAAAGTCCCTATCTGTTCAACCAAATATTGCAATTTTCACAGCTTTCTAAATATTTTACCTTAAGTTCAACTTCATAGAAACTAGGTATATCCTGAATTGTACAGGTGTCACCTTTCTGCGTGCCAATTTTCAACATACATTCAAAATCATATAAGAAAGCAGAGAGCTTCCGAAAGGAGGTACCACTAAAAATAACCCCTGGTTTTCTGGAAATCTTAAATTAGTATACTATGGAGCGCATTAATCCTCAATTTTTAATGCAAACTCATAGACAGGTAAATTTTGGCTCAAAATGGTCTTAATATATTTCTCTTTCAACAAAACTTTCATTTCTGCAAATTTGTTAGTTAGTTTAGGTGAACAATGACATCAAATGCACTTTTTTTTGTCCGAGTAGGCCTACTTTCACATACGTTCTAAATTTGAGGGAGTAATTGGTGGTATGACACCTAAAGAGACAAAAAAGTTGATTAGAAATCTTTTATTTTGCTTTATTCTTAATCCTTAGTCAATTTGTAGTTTAAAACAGCCTATCTGAGCATTATGCGACTTATAATAAAAATTTCACAGCTCAATTTAAACTGACTGTAATGTATGACTTTGATAGAAAATAATTGAAAATTTCATTTTGGGCTACAGGAACATAAACTTTCAATATCAAGATCATTGTTTGCTGATTTTTTATTGTTTGTTCTACTTCTTTAAAGACTTCCAACAATTTTTGCAATGAATTTAGTAAAAAATCCAAGGTATTGAAGTGTCAAGGAATATTGACCCCCCTTTTTTTCATCTGGTGTCAGTAAAGTACTACAAATGGATCAAAAGTGCAGTCATGGTCATTTAACTGTGTTTATTTACATCAGTTAATAAAATTTAAGATATAAAAATTTCATTTGGAATAATAAATGGTGCTTTTGTGAGTTTCTGCAGTGCTTACATTAGGCTATGCTATCTGCCAAGTACATAGTATGACGCAATGCTATAAGGGGTAAAAATCAAATAATTTCATTAAATCTGCATGACAAAATTTTTTTGGGGGTAGTAAACAACTTATGTTTCAATGTTTAACACCACAGAATAACTTTCTGTGCATTTATAACATTATTTAGGACATTTTTTATATAAAAGCATATTGTCAGGATGGGAAAAGCTAAAAATAGGACAAACTCAAGATTTAGGCTCTAAATTTGCAATATGTGACATTTTACCCCCAAAAAGATTGAAATGTGGCTACTATTATCTCAAATGATCAGTTAAGACAAAAAAAAACTATTGTTTTCTGATTTTGATGTTTCACCGCATTTTGCTTAAAGGTGTCATACCACCAATTAAAAGTCCCTATCTGTTCAACCAAATATTGCAATTTTCACAGCTTTCTAAATATTTTACCTTAAGTTCAACTTCATAGAAACTAGGTATATCCTGAATTGTACAGGTGTCACCTTTCTGCGTGCCAATTTTCAACATACATTCAAAATCATATAAGAAAGCAGAGAGCTTCCGAAAGGAGGTACCACTAAAAATAACCCCTGGTTTTCTGGAAATCTTAAATTAGTATACTATGGAGCGCATTAATCCTCAATTTTTAATGCAAACTCATAGACAGGTAAATTTTGGCTCAAAATGGTCTTAATATATTTCTCTTTCAACAAAACTTTCATTTCTGCAAATTTGTTAGTTAGTTTAGGTGAACAATGACATCAAATGCACTTTTTTTTGTCCGAGTAGGCCTACTTTCACATACGTTCTAAATTTGAGGGAGTAATTGGTGGTATGACACCTAAAGAGACAAAAAAGTTGATTAGAAATCTTTTATTTTGCTTTATTCTTAATCCTTAGTCAATTTGTAGTTTAAAACAGCCTATCTGAGCATTATGCGACTTATAATAAAAATTTCACAGCTCAATTTAAACTGACTGTAATGTATGACTTTGATAGAAAATAATTGAAAATTTCATTTTGGGCTACAGGAACATAAACTTTCAATATCAAGATCATTGTTTGCTGATTTTTTATTGTTTGTTCTACTTCTTTAAAGACTTCCAACAATTTTTGCAATGAATTTAGTAAAAAATCCAAGGTATTGAAGTGTCAAGGAATATTGACCCCCCTTTTTTTCATCTGGTGTCAGTAAAGTACTACAAATGGATCAAAAGTGCAGTCATGGTCATTTAACTGTGTTTATTTACATCAGTTAATAAAATTTAAGATATAAAAATTTCATTTGGAATAATAAATGGTGCTTTTGTGAGTTTCTGCAGTGCTTACATTAGGCTATGCTATCTGCCAAGTACATAGTATGACGCAATGCTATAAGGGGTAAAAATCAAATAATTTCATTAAATCTGCATGACAAAATTTTTTTGGGGGTAGTAAACAACTTATGTTTCAATGTTTAACACCACAGAATAACTTTCTGTGCATTTATAACATTATTTAGGACATTTTTTATATAAAAGCATATTGTCAGGATGGGAAAAGCTAAAAATAGGACAAACTCAAGATTTAGGCTCTAAATTTGCAATATGTGACATTTTACCCCCAAAAAGATTGAAATGTGGCTACTATTATCTCAAATGATCAGTTAAGACAAAAAAAAACTATTGTTTTCTGATTTTGATGTTTCACCGCATTTTGCTTAAAGGTGTCATACCACCAATTAAAAGTCCCTATCTGTTCAACCAAATATTGCAATTTTCACAGCTTTCTAAATATTTTACCTTAAGTTCAACTTCATAGAAACTAGGTATATCCTGAATTGTACAGGTGTCACCTTTCTGCGTGCCAATTTTCAACATACATTCAAAATCATATAAGAAAGCAGAGAGCTTCCGAAAGGAGGTACCACTAAAAATAACCCCTGGTTTTCTGGAAATCTTAAATTAGTATACTATGGAGCGCATTAATCCTCAATTTTTAATGCAAACTCATAGACAGGTAAATTTTGGCTCAAAATGGTCTTAATATATTTCTCTTTCAACAAAACTTTCATTTCTGCAAATTTGTTAGTTAGTTTAGGTGAACAATGACATCAAATGCACTTTTTTTTGTCCGAGTAGGCCTACTTTCACATACGTTCTAAATTTGAGGGAGTAATTGGTGGTATGACACCTAAAGAGACAAAAAAGTTGATTAGAAATCTTTTATTTTGCTTTATTCTTAATCCTTAGTCAATTTGTAGTTTAAAACAGCCTATCTGAGCATTATGCGACTTATAATAAAAATTTCACAGCTCAATTTAAACTGACTGTAATGTATGACTTTGATAGAAAATAATTGAAAATTTCATTTTGGGCTACAGGAACATAAACTTTCAATATCAAGATCATTGTTTGCTGATTTTTTATTGTTTGTTCTACTTCTTTAAAGACTTCCAACAATTTTTGCAATGAATTTAGTAAAAAATCCAAGGTATTGAAGTGTCAAGGAATATTGACCCCCCTTTTTTTCATCTGGTGTCAGTAAAGTACTACAAATGGATCAAAAGTGCAGTCATGGTCATTTAACTGTGTTTATTTACATCAGTTAATAAAATTTAAGATATAAAAATTTCATTTGGAATAATAAATGGTGCTTTTGTGAGTTTCTGCAGTGCTTACATTAGGCTATGCTATCTGCCAAGTACATAGTATGACGCAATGCTATAAGGGGTAAAAATCAAATAATTTCATTAAATCTGCATGACAAAATTTTTTTGGGGGTAGTAAACAACTTATGTTTCAATGTTTAACACCACAGAATAACTTTCTGTGCATTTATAACATTATTTAGGACATTTTTTATATAAAAGCATATTGTCAGGATGGGAAAAGCTAAAAATAGGACAAACTCAAGATTTAGGCTCTAAATTTGCAATATGTGACATTTTACCCCCAAAAAGATTGAAATGTGGCTACTATTATCTCAAATGATCAGTTAAGACAAAAAAAAACTATTGTTTTCTGATTTTGATGTTTCACCGCATTTTGCTTAAAGGTGTCATACCACCAATTAAAAGTCCCTATCTGTTCAACCAAATATTGCAATTTTCACAGCTTTCTAAATATTTTACCTTAAGTTCAACTTCATAGAAACTAGGTATATCCTGAATTGTACAGGTGTCACCTTTCTGCGTGCCAATTTTCAACATACATTCAAAATCATATAAGAAAGCAGAGAGCTTCCGAAAGGAGGTACCACTAAAAATAACCCCTGGTTTTCTGGAAATCTTAAATTAGTATACTATGGAGCGCATTAATCCTCAATTTTTAATGCAAACTCATAGACAGGTAAATTTTGGCTCAAAATGGTCTTAATATATTTCTCTTTCAACAAAACTTTCATTTCTGCAAATTTGTTAGTTAGTTTAGGTGAACAATGACATCAAATGCACTTTTTTTTGTCCGAGTAGGCCTACTTTCACATACGTTCTAAATTTGAGGGAGTAATTGGTGGTATGACACCTAAAGAGACAAAAAAGTTGATTAGAAATCTTTTATTTTGCTTTATTCTTAATCCTTAGTCAATTTGTAGTTTAAAACAGCCTATCTGAGCATTATGCGACTTATAATAAAAATTTCACAGCTCAATTTAAACTGACTGTAATGTATGACTTTGATAGAAAATAATTGAAAATTTCATTTTGGGCTACAGGAACATAAACTTTCAATATCAAGATCATTGTTTGCTGATTTTTTATTGTTTGTTCTACTTCTTTAAAGACTTCCAACAATTTTTGCAATGAATTTAGTAAAAAATCCAAGGTATTGAAGTGTCAAGGAATATTGACCCCCCTTTTTTTCATCTGGTGTCAGTAAAGTACTACAAATGGATCAAAAGTGCAGTCATGGTCATTTAACTGTGTTTATTTACATCAGTTAATAAAATTTAAGATATAAAAATTTCATTTGGAATAATAAATGGTGCTTTTGTGAGTTTCTGCAGTGCTTACATTAGGCTATGCTATCTGCCAAGTACATAGTATGACGCAATGCTATAAGGGGTAAAAATCAAATAATTTCATTAAATCTGCATGACAAAATTTTTTTGGGGGTAGTAAACAACTTATGTTTCAATGTTTAACACCACAGAATAACTTTCTGTGCATTTATAACATTATTTAGGACATTTTTTATATAAAAGCATATTGTCAGGATGGGAAAAGCTAAAAATAGGACAAACTCAAGATTTAGGCTCTAAATTTGCAATATGTGACATTTTACCCCCAAAAAGATTGAAATGTGGCTACTATTATCTCAAATGATCAGTTAAGACAAAAAAAAACTATTGTTTTCTGATTTTGATGTTTCACCGCATTTTGCTTAAAGGTGTCATACCACCAATTAAAAGTCCCTATCTGTTCAACCAAATATTGCAATTTTCACAGCTTTCTAAATATTTTACCTTAAGTTCAACTTCATAGAAACTAGGTATATCCTGAATTGTACAGGTGTCACCTTTCTGCGTGCCAATTTTCAACATACATTCAAAATCATATAAGAAAGCAGAGAGCTTCCGAAAGGAGGTACCACTAAAAATAACCCCTGGTTTTCTGGAAATCTTAAATTAGTATACTATGGAGCGCATTAATCCTCAATTTTTAATGCAAACTCATAGACAGGTAAATTTTGGCTCAAAATGGTCTTAATATATTTCTCTTTCAACAAAACTTTCATTTCTGCAAATTTGTTAGTTAGTTTAGGTGAACAATGACATCAAATGCACTTTTTTTTGTCCGAGTAGGCCTACTTTCACATACGTTCTAAATTTGAGGGAGTAATTGGTGGTATGACACCTAAAGAGACAAAAAAGTTGATTAGAAATCTTTTATTTTGCTTTATTCTTAATCCTTAGTCAATTTGTAGTTTAAAACAGCCTATCTGAGCATTATGCGACTTATAATAAAAATTTCACAGCTCAATTTAAACTGACTGTAATGTATGACTTTGATAGAAAATAATTGAAAATTTCATTTTGGGCTACAGGAACATAAACTTTCAATATCAAGATCATTGTTTGCTGATTTTTTATTGTTTGTTCTACTTCTTTAAAGACTTCCAACAATTTTTGCAATGAATTTAGTAAAAAATCCAAGGTATTGAAGTGTCAAGGAATATTGACCCCCCTTTTTTTCATCTGGTGTCAGTAAAGTACTACAAATGGATCAAAAGTGCAGTCATGGTCATTTAACTGTGTTTATTTACATCAGTTAATAAAATTTAAGATATAAAAATTTCATTTGGAATAATAAATGGTGCTTTTGTGAGTTTCTGCAGTGCTTACATTAGGCTATGCTATCTGCCAAGTACATAGTATGACGCAATGCTATAAGGGGTAAAAATCAAATAATTTCATTAAATCTGCATGACAAAATTTTTTTGGGGGTAGTAAACAACTTATGTTTCAATGTTTAACACCACAGAATAACTTTCTGTGCATTTATAACATTATTTAGGACATTTTTTATATAAAAGCATATTGTCAGGATGGGAAAAGCTAAAAATAGGACAAACTCAAGATTTAGGCTCTAAATTTGCAATATGTGACATTTTACCCCCAAAAAGATTGAAATGTGGCTACTATTATCTCAAATGATCAGTTAAGACAAAAAAAAACTATTGTTTTCTGATTTTGATGTTTCACCGCATTTTGCTTAAAGGTGTCATACCACCAATTAAAAGTCCCTATCTGTTCAACCAAATATTGCAATTTTCACAGCTTTCTAAATATTTTACCTTAAGTTCAACTTCATAGAAACTAGGTATATCCTGAATTGTACAGGTGTCACCTTTCTGCGTGCCAATTTTCAACATACATTCAAAATCATATAAGAAAGCAGAGAGCTTCCGAAAGGAGGTACCACTAAAAATAACCCCTGGTTTTCTGGAAATCTTAAATTAGTATACTATGGAGCGCATTAATCCTCAATGTTTAATGCAAACTCATAGACAGGTAAATTTTGGCTCAAAATGGTCTTAATATATTTCTCTTTCAACAAAACTTTCATTTCTGCAAATTTGTTAGTTAGTTTAGGTGAACAATGACATCAAATGCACTTTTTTTTGTCCGAGTAGGCCTACTTTCACATACGTTCTAAATTTGAGGGAGTAATTGGTGGTATGACACCTAAAGAGACAAAAAAGTTGATTAGAAATCTTTTATTTTGCTTTATTCTTAATCCTTAGTCAATTTGTAGTTTAAAACAGCCTATCTGAGCATTATGCGACTTATAATAAAAATTTCACAGCTCAATTTAAACTGACTGTAATGTATGACTTTGATAGAAAATAATTGAAAATTTCATTTTGGGCTACAGGAACATAAACTTTCAATATCAAGATCATTGTTTGCTGATTTTTTATTGTTTGTTCTACTTCTTTAAAGACTTCCAACAATTTTTGCAATGAATTTAGTAAAAAATCCAAGGTATTGAAGTGTCAAGGAATATTGACCCCCCTTTTTTTCATCTGGTGTCAGTAAAGTACTACAAATGGATCAAAAGTGCAGTCATGGTCATTTAACTGTGTTTATTTACATCAGTTAATAAAATTTAAGATATAAAAATTTCATTTGGAATAATAAATGGTGCTTTTGTGAGTTTCTGCAGTGCTTACATTAGGCTATGCTATCTGCCAAGTACATAGTATGACGCAATGCTATAAGGGGTAAAAATCAAATAATTTCATTAAATCTGCATGACAAAATTTTTTTGGGGGTAGTAAACAACTTATGTTTCAATGTTTAACACCACAGAATAACTTTCTGTGCATTTATAACATTATTTAGGACATTTTTTATATAAAAGCATATTGTCAGGATGGGAAAAGCTAAAAATAGGACAAACTCAAGATTTAGGCTCTAAATTTGCAATATGTGACATTTTACCCCCAAAAAGATTGAAATGTGGCTACTATTATCTCAAATGATCAGTTAAGACAAAAAAAAACTATTGTTTTCTGATTTTGATGTTTCACCGCATTTTGCTTAAAGAGACAAAAAAGTTGATTAGAAATCTTTTATTTTGCTTTATTCTTAATCCTTAGTCAATTTGTAGTTTAAAACAGCCTATCTGAGCATTATGCGACTTATAATAAAAATTTCACAGCTCAATTTAAACTGACTGTAATGTATGACTTTGATAGAAAATAATTGAAAATTTCATTTTGGGCTACAGGAACATAAACTTTCAATATCAAGATCATTGTTTGCTGATTTTTTATTGTTTGTTCTACTTCTTTAAAGACTTCCAACAATTTTTGCAATGAATTTAGTAAAAAATCCAAGGTATTGAAGTGTCAAGGAATATTGACCCCCCTTTTTTTCATCTGGTGTCAGTAAAGTACTACAAATGGATCAAAAGTGCAGTCATGGTCATTTAACTGTGTTTATTTACATCAGTTAATAAAATTTAAGATATAAAAATTTCATTTGGAATAATAAATGGTGCTTTTGTGAGTTTCTGCAGTGCTTACATTAGGCTATGCTATCTGCCAAGTACATAGTATGACGCAATGCTATAAGGGGTAAAAATCAAATAATTTCATTAAATCTGCATGACAAAATTTTTTTGGGGGTAGTAAACAACTTATGTTTCAATGTTTAACACCACAGAATAACTTTCTGTGCATTTATAACATTATTTAGGACATTTTTTATATAAAAGCATATTGTCAGGATGGGAAAAGCTAAAAATAGGACAAACTCAAGATTTAGGCTCTAAATTTGCAATATGTGACATTTTACCCCCAAAAAGATTGAAATGTGGCTACTATTATCTCAAATGATCAGTTAAGACAAAAAAAAACTATTGTTTTCTGATTTTGATGTTTCACCGCATTTTGCTTAAAGAGACAAAAAAGTTGATTAGAAATCTTTTATTTTGCTTTATTCTTAATCCTTAGTCAATTTGTAGTTTAAAACAGCCTATCTGAGCATTATGCGACTTATAATAAAAATTTCACAGCTCAATTTAAACTGACTGTAATGTATGACTTTGATAGAAAATAATTGAAAATTTCATTTTGGGCTACAGGAACATAAACTTTCAATATCAAGATCATTGTTTGCTGATTTTTTATTGTTTGTTCTACTTCTTTAAAGACTTCCAACAATTTTTGCAATGAATTTAGTAAAAAATCCAAGGTATTGAAGTGTCAAGGAATATTGACCCCCCTTTTTTTCATCTGGTGTCAGTAAAGTACTACAAATGGATCAAAAGTGCAGTCATGGTCATTTAACTGTGTTTATTTACATCAGTTAATAAAATTTAAGATATAAAAATTTCATTTGGAATAATAAATGGTGCTTTTGTGAGTTTCTGCAGTGCTTACATTAGGCTATGCTATCTGCCAAGTACATAGTATGACGCAATGCTATAAGGGGTAAAAATCAAATAATTTCATTAAATCTGCATGACAAAATTTTTTTGGGGGTAGTAAACAACTTATGTTTCAATGTTTAACACCACAGAATAACTTTCTGTGCATTTATAACATTATTTAGGACATTTTTTATATAAAAGCATATTGTCAGGATGGGAAAAGCTAAAAATAGGACAAACTCAAGATTTAGGCTCTAAATTTGCAATATGTGACATTTTACCCCCAAAAAGATTGAAATGTGGCTACTATTATCTCAAATGATCAGTTAAGACAAAAAAAAACTATTGTTTTCTGATTTTGATGTTTCACCGCATTTTGCTTAAAGAGACAAAAAAGTTGATTAGAAATCTTTTATTTTGCTTTATTCTTAATCCTTAGTCAATTTGTAGTTTAAAACAGCCTATCTGAGCATTATGCGACTTATAATAAAAATTTCACAGCTCAATTTAAACTGACTGTAATGTATGACTTTGATAGAAAATAATTGAAAATTTCATTTTGGGCTACAGGAACATAAACTTTCAATATCAAGATCATTGTTTGCTGATTTTTTATTGTTTGTTCTACTTCTTTAAAGACTTCCAACAATTTTTGCAATGAATTTAGTAAAAAATCCAAGGTATTGAAGTGTCAAGGAATATTGACCCCCCTTTTTTTCATCTGGTGTCAGTAAAGTACTACAAATGGATCAAAAGTGCAGTCATGGTCATTTAACTGTGTTTATTTACATCAGTTAATAAAATTTAAGATATAAAAATTTCATTTGGAATAATAAATGGTGCTTTTGTGAGTTTCTGCAGTGCTTACATTAGGCTATGCTATCTGCCAAGTACATAGTATGACGCAATGCTATAAGGGGTAAAAATCAAATAATTTCATTAAATCTGCATGACAAAATTTTTTTGGGGGTAGTAAACAACTTATGTTTCAATGTTTAACACCACAGAATAACTTTCTGTGCATTTATAACATTATTTAGGACATTTTTTATATAAAAGCATATTGTCAGGATGGGAAAAGCTAAAAATAGGACAAACTCAAGATTTAGGCTCTAAATTTGCAATATGTGACATTTTACCCCCAAAAAGATTGAAATGTGGCTACTATTATCTCAAATGATCAGTTAAGACAAAAAAAAACTATTGTTTTCTGATTTTGATGTTTCACCGCATTTTGCTTAAAGGTGTCATACCACCAATTAAAAGTCCCTATCTGTTCAACCAAATATTGCAATTTTCACAGCTTTCTAAATATTTTACCTTAAGTTCAACTTCATAGAAACTAGGTATATCCTGAATTGTACAGGTGTCACCTTTCTGCGTGCCAATTTTCAACATACATTCAAAATCATATAAGAAAGCAGAGAGCTTCCGAAAGGAGGTACCACTAAAAATAACCCCTGGTTTTCTGGAAATCTTAAATTAGTATACTATGGAGCGCATTAATCCTCAATTTTTAATGCAAACTCATAGACAGGTAAATTTTGGCTCAAAATGGTCTTAATATATTTCTCTTTCAACAAA
>NW_027468058.1:0-66923 GCF_965363235.1 Mytilus galloprovincialis
TCAATGTTAAAACACAAATTTTTACACATATTCCATATTTTGAAATGCTATAGTCTGTTTCAAAAATGTACTTTTTTACGAAAATGGTTTCATTTAAAACTGTTGTTCGAAATTCACCGTAGTAGTTACATATTGGATTGGTTTTGGTATCAATATAATCAGTACTTGATGATATATAAAGAATCATTCGAGAAAGTGGGCATTATCTTCATGCCCTTTTTAGCAGTACCGCATTTACTCAAAAATGCAGATTTTTTTTCTTCACATTTTTCGACTGGGGTCACCTCCGATAAAAAATTGTGAAAATTCAGAGAGGATTGCCAGAACGTTTTAAAGATGATTTATTTGTGGCATATATATTTGTGCATCTAACGCACTATGAATTGCACGATACAAGAAAGTATTAAATACCGTATAGGTTACAATACACCATTAGATTTTATGGGCGCAGCCATTTTATGAGCATAACATGGTATTCAGAATTAAGAGTATGGCTAATCCTGATTGGTCGATATGTGCGCCCGTTATTTTTTATTATTAGAGACTTCGTGCACTCTGCTTTATACAAAAGGCAAGATAAAAATTATTCCGTAGCCCTAAAGGCACTGAGATGACTTTTCAACGCTAGGACAAGACACGTATTTTCAAGGGCAAAATTGATAGGCATAGGAGATAAGTACAAAATACGCTAAGAAAAGCAACGCGAACCTATATTTTTTGGACCAAAAAATACTGTCCTAATAACTTTTCTTTGATTCTAGCAAGGTTTCGTTAAGAAAATCAACTTTCTAAAGTCTGTATCTCGAAAAAGGCTACCATTGTCGCCTATGGGGAAATTAATTGTCTATTTCAATCTATACAGCATCGACATTTCTTTATCATAGTGCTCAAAAAGTGTCAAAAACAGCCATTTTACTTGACATTTGATGTGAAACCGTATTTTTTGGTGACAAATGAAATATTTATTATCTAGTTTTTAAGCTATAGTCTGTTTCATATTTGTATTGCGTTTTACCTTAGAAACAAGGGTGGGCTCGACTTTTGACTTACTGTGGAGCGAATATGTCATTTTCTGAAGTTCTGTTGATTTGTTCGAAAAGAACAAGTACACATCTAGAGTTTGTGAACATAAATCGATTTTTAAACATAACAATCTCGACCCAAATGCTGTTATCGAAATTACCAAATTCAGCGAAAATGTACGGAAATGATCCCCTTCGAACATTGAAATGTTCACACGATTAACAAATAAAAGAATAAGAATAGGCATGCCATTTTGTAGTTAACAAACAGTTATCAATGTTAAAACACAAATTTTTACACATATTCCATATTTTGAAATGCTATAGTCTGTTTCAAAAATGTACTTTTTTACGAAAATGGTTTCATTTAAAACTGTTGTTCGAAATTCACCGTAGTAGTTACATATTGGATTGGTTTTGGTATCAATATAATCAGTACTTGATGATATATAAAGAATCATTCGAGAAAGTGGGCATTATCTTCATGCCCTTTTTAGCAGTACCGCATTTACTCAAAAATGCAGATTTTTTTTCTTCACATTTTTCGACTGGGGTCACCTCCGATAAAAAATTGTGAAAATTCAGAGAGGATTGCCAGAACGTTTTAAAGATGATTTATTTGTGGCATATATATTTGTGCATCTAACGCACTATGAATTGCACGATACAAGAAAGTATTAAATACCGTATAGGTTACAATACACCATTAGATTTTATGGGCGCAGCCATTTTATGAGCATAACATGGTATTCAGAATTAAGAGTATGGCTAATCCTGATTGGTCGATATGTGCGCCCGTTATTTTTTATTATTAGAGACTTCGTGCACTCTGCTTTATACAAAAGGCAAGATAAAAATTATTCCGTAGCCCTAAAGGCACTGAGATGACTTTTCAACGCTAGGACAAGACACGTATTTTCAAGGGCAAAATTGATAGGCATAGGAGATAAGTACAAAATACGCTAAGAAAAGCAACGCGAACCTATATTTTTTGGACCAAAAAATACTGTCCTAATAACTTTTCTTTGATTCTAGCAAGGTTTCGTTAAGAAAATCAACTTTCTAAAGTCTGTATCTCGAAAAAGGCTACCATTGTCGCCTATGGGGAAATTAATTGTCTATTTCAATCTATACAGCATCGACATTTCTTTATCATAGTGCTCAAAAAGTGTCAAAAACAGCCATTTTACTTGACATTTGATGTGAAACCGTATTTTTTGGTGACAAATGAAATATTTATTATCTAGTTTTTAAGCTATAGTCTGTTTCATATTTGTATTGCGTTTTACCTTAGAAACAAGGGTGGGCTCGACTTTTGACTTACTGTGGAGCGAATATGTCATTTTCTGAAGTTCTGTTGATTTGTTCGAAAAGAACAAGTACACATCTAGAGTTTGTGAACATAAATCGATTTTTAAACATAACAATCTCGACCCAAATGCTGTTATCGAAATTACCAAATTCAGCGAAAATGTACGGAAATGATCCCCTTCGAACATTGAAATGTTCACACGATTAACAAATAAAAGAATAAGAATAGGCATGCCATTTTGTAGTTAACAAACAGTTATCAATGTTAAAACACAAATTTTTACACATATTCCATATTTTGAAATGCTATAGTCTGTTTCAAAAATGTACTTTTTTACGAAAATGGTTTCATTTAAAACTGTTGTTCGAAATTCACCGTAGTAGTTACATATTGGATTGGTTTTGGTATCAATATAATCAGTACTTGATGATATATAAAGAATCATTCGAGAAAGTGGGCATTATCTTCATGCCCTTTTTAGCAGTACCGCATTTACTCAAAAATGCAGATTTTTTTTCTTCACATTTTTCGACTGGGGTCACCTCCGATAAAAAATTGTGAAAATTCAGAGAGGATTGCCAGAACGTTTTAAAGATGATTTATTTGTGGCATATATATTTGTGCATCTAACGCACTATGAATTGCACGATACAAGAAAGTATTAAATACCGTATAGGTTACAATACACCATTAGATTTTATGGGCGCAGCCATTTTATGAGCATAACATGGTATTCAGAATTAAGAGTATGGCTAATCCTGATTGGTCGATATGTGCGCCCGTTATTTTTTATTATTAGAGACTTCGTGCACTCTGCTTTATACAAAAGGCAAGATAAAAATTATTCCGTAGCCCTAAAGGCACTGAGATGACTTTTCAACGCTAGGACAAGACACGTATTTTCAAGGGCAAAATTGATAGGCATAGGAGATAAGTACAAAATACGCTAAGAAAAGCAACGCGAACCTATATTTTTTGGACCAAAAAATACTGTCCTAATAACTTTTCTTTGATTCTAGCAAGGTTTCGTTAAGAAAATCAACTTTCTAAAGTCTGTATCTCGAAAAAGGCTACCATTGTCGCCTATGGGGAAATTAATTGTCTATTTCAATCTATACAGCATCGACATTTCTTTATCATAGTGCTCAAAAAGTGTCAAAAACAGCCATTTTACTTGACATTTGATGTGAAACCGTATTTTTTGGTGACAAATGAAATATTTATTATCTAGTTTTTAAGCTATAGTCTGTTTCATATTTGTATTGCGTTTTACCTTAGAAACAAGGGTGGGCTCGACTTTTGACTTACTGTGGAGCGAATATGTCATTTTCTGAAGTTCTGTTGATTTGTTCGAAAAGAACAAGTACACATCTAGAGTTTGTGAACATAAATCGATTTTTAAACATAACAATCTCGACCCAAATGCTGTTATCGAAATTACCAAATTCAGCGAAAATGTACGGAAATGATCCCCTTCGAACATTGAAATGTTCACACGATTAACAAATAAAAGAATAAGAATAGGCATGCCATTTTGTAGTTAACAAACAGTTATCAATGTTAAAACACAAATTTTTACACATATTCCATATTTTGAAATGCTATAGTCTGTTTCAAAAATGTACTTTTTTACGAAAATGGTTTCATTTAAAACTGTTGTTCGAAATTCACCGTAGTAGTTACATATTGGATTGGTTTTGGTATCAATATAATCAGTACTTGATGATATATAAAGAATCATTCGAGAAAGTGGGCATTATCTTCATGCCCTTTTTAGCAGTACCGCATTTACTCAAAAATGCAGATTTTTTTTCTTCACATTTTTCGACTGGGGTCACCTCCGATAAAAAATTGTGAAAATTCAGAGAGGATTGCCAGAACGTTTTAAAGATGATTTATTTGTGGCATATATATTTGTGCATCTAACGCACTATGAATTGCACGATACAAGAAAGTATTAAATACCGTATACAGCATCGACATTTCTTTATCATAGTGCTCAAAAAGTGTCAAAAACAGCCATTTTACTTGACATTTGATGTGAAACCGTATTTTTTGGTGACAAATGAAATATTTATTATCTAGTTTTTAAGCTATAGTCTGTTTCATATTTGTATTGCGTTTTACCTTAGAAACAAGGGTGGGCTCGACTTTTGACTTACTGTGGAGCGAATATGTCATTTTCTGAAGTTCTGTTGATTTGTTCGAAAAGAACAAGTACACATCTAGAGTTTGTGAACATAAATCGATTTTTAAACATAACAATCTCGACCCAAATGCTGTTATCGAAATTACCAAATTCAGCGAAAATGTACGGAAATGATCCCCTTCGAACATTGAAATGTTCACACGATTAACAAATAAAAGAATAAGAATAGGCATGCCATTTTGTAGTTAACAAACAGTTATCAATGTTAAAACACAAATTTTTACACATATTCCATATTTTGAAATGCTATAGTCTGTTTCAAAAATGTACTTTTTTACGAAAATGGTTTCATTTAAAACTGTTGTTCGAAATTCACCGTAGTAGTTACATATTGGATTGGTTTTGGTATCAATATAATCAGTACTTGATGATATATAAAGAATCATTCGAGAAAGTGGGCATTATCTTCATGCCCTTTTTAGCAGTACCGCATTTACTCAAAAATGCAGATTTTTTTTCTTCACATTTTTCGACTGGGGTCACCTCCGATAAAAAATTGTGAAAATTCAGAGAGGATTGCCAGAACGTTTTAAAGATGATTTATTTGTGGCATATATATTTGTGCATCTAACGCACTATGAATTGCACGATACAAGAAAGTATTAAATACCGTATAGGTTACAATACACCATTAGATTTTATGGGCGCAGCCATTTTATGAGCATAACATGGTATTCAGAATTAAGAGTATGGCTAATCCTGATTGGTCGATATGTGCGCCCGTTATTTTTTATTATTAGAGACTTCGTGCACTCTGCTTTATACAAAAGGCAAGATAAAAATTATTCCGTAGCCCTAAAGGCACTGAGATGACTTTTCAACGCTAGGACAAGACACGTATTTTCAAGGGCAAAATTGATAGGCATAGGAGATAAGTACAAAATACGCTAAGAAAAGCAACGCGAACCTATATTTTTTGGACCAAAAAATACTGTCCTAATAACTTTTCTTTGATTCTAGCAAGGTTTCGTTAAGAAAATCAACTTTCTAAAGTCTGTATCTCGAAAAAGGCTACCATTGTCGCCTATGGGGAAATTAATTGTCTATTTCAATCTATACAGCATCGACATTTCTTTATCATAGTGCTCAAAAAGTGTCAAAAACAGCCATTTTACTTGACATTTGATGTGAAACCGTATTTTTTGGTGACAAATGAAATATTTATTATCTAGTTTTTAAGCTATAGTCTGTTTCATATTTGTATTGCGTTTTACCTTAGAAACAAGGGTGGGCTCGACTTTTGACTTACTGTGGAGCGAATATGTCATTTTCTGAAGTTCTGTTGATTTGTTCGAAAAGAACAAGTACACATCTAGAGTTTGTGAACATAAATCGATTTTTAAACATAACAATCTCGACCCAAATGCTGTTATCGAAATTACCAAATTCAGCGAAAATGTACGGAAATGATCCCCTTCGAACATTGAAATGTTCACACGATTAACAAATAAAAGAATAAGAATAGGCATGCCATTTTGTAGTTAACAAACAGTTATCAATGTTAAAACACAAATTTTTACACATATTCCATATTTTGAAATGCTATAGTCTGTTTCAAAAATGTACTTTTTTACGAAAATGGTTTCATTTAAAACTGTTGTTCGAAATTCACCGTAGTAGTTACATATTGGATTGGTTTTGGTATCAATATAATCAGTACTTGATGATATATAAAGAATCATTCGAGAAAGTGGGCATTATCTTCATGCCCTTTTTAGCAGTACCGCATTTACTCAAAAATGCAGATTTTTTTTCTTCACATTTTTCGACTGGGGTCACCTCCGATAAAAAATTGTGAAAATTCAGAGAGGATTGCCAGAACGTTTTAAAGATGATTTATTTGTGGCATATATATTTGTGCATCTAACGCACTATGAATTGCACGATACAAGAAAGTATTAAATACCGTATAGGTTACAATACACCATTAGATTTTATGGGCGCAGCCATTTTATGAGCATAACATGGTATTCAGAATTAAGAGTATGGCTAATCCTGATTGGTCGATATGTGCGCCCGTTATTTTTTATTATTAGAGACTTCGTGCACTCTGCTTTATACAAAAGGCAAGATAAAAATTATTCCGTAGCCCTAAAGGCACTGAGATGACTTTTCAACGCTAGGACAAGACACGTATTTTCAAGGGCAAAATTGATAGGCATAGGAGATAAGTACAAAATACGCTAAGAAAAGCAACGCGAACCTATATTTTTTGGACCAAAAAATACTGTCCTAATAACTTTTCTTTGATTCTAGCAAGGTTTCGTTAAGAAAATCAACTTTCTAAAGTCTGTATCTCGAAAAAGGCTACCATTGTCGCCTATGGGGAAATTAATTGTCTATTTCAATCTATACAGCATCGACATTTCTTTATCATAGTGCTCAAAAAGTGTCAAAAACAGCCATTTTACTTGACATTTGATGTGAAACCGTATTTTTTGGTGACAAATGAAATATTTATTATCTAGTTTTTAAGCTATAGTCTGTTTCATATTTGTATTGCGTTTTACCTTAGAAACAAGGGTGGGCTCGACTTTTGACTTACTGTGGAGCGAATATGTCATTTTCTGAAGTTCTGTTGATTTGTTCGAAAAGAACAAGTACACATCTAGAGTTTGTGAACATAAATCGATTTTTAAACATAACAATCTCGACCCAAATGCTGTTATCGAAATTACCAAATTCAGCGAAAATGTACGGAAATGATCCCCTTCGAACATTGAAATGTTCACACGATTAACAAATAAAAGAATAAGAATAGGCATGCCATTTTGTAGTTAACAAACAGTTATCAATGTTAAAACACAAATTTTTACACATATTCCATATTTTGAAATGCTATAGTCTGTTTCAAAAATGTACTTTTTTACGAAAATGGTTTCATTTAAAACTGTTGTTCGAAATTCACCGTAGTAGTTACATATTGGATTGGTTTTGGTATCAATATAATCAGTACTTGATGATATATAAAGAATCATTCGAGAAAGTGGGCATTATCTTCATGCCCTTTTTAGCAGTACCGCATTTACTCAAAAATGCAGATTTTTTTTCTTCACATTTTTCGACTGGGGTCACCTCCGATAAAAAATTGTGAAAATTCAGAGAGGATTGCCAGAACGTTTTAAAGATGATTTATTTGTGGCATATATATTTGTGCATCTAACGCACTATGAATTGCACGATACAAGAAAGTATTAAATACCGTATAGGTTACAATACACCATTAGATTTTATGGGCGCAGCCATTTTATGAGCATAACATGGTATTCAGAATTAAGAGTATGGCTAATCCTGATTGGTCGATATGTGCGCCCGTTATTTTTTATTATTAGAGACTTCGTGCACTCTGCTTTATACAAAAGGCAAGATAAAAATTATTCCGTAGCCCTAAAGGCACTGAGATGACTTTTCAACGCTAGGACAAGACACGTATTTTCAAGGGCAAAATTGATAGGCATAGGAGATAAGTACAAAATACGCTAAGAAAAGCAACGCGAACCTATATTTTTTGGACCAAAAAATACTGTCCTAATAACTTTTCTTTGATTCTAGCAAGGTTTCGTTAAGAAAATCAACTTTCTAAAGTCTGTATCTCGAAAAAGGCTACCATTGTCGCCTATGGGGAAATTAATTGTCTATTTCAATCTATACAGCATCGACATTTCTTTATCATAGTGCTCAAAAAGTGTCAAAAACAGCCATTTTACTTGACATTTGATGTGAAACCGTATTTTTTGGTGACAAATGAAATATTTATTATCTAGTTTTTAAGCTATAGTCTGTTTCATATTTGTATTGCGTTTTACCTTAGAAACAAGGGTGGGCTCGACTTTTGACTTACTGTGGAGCGAATATGTCATTTTCTGAAGTTCTGTTGATTTGTTCGAAAAGAACAAGTACACATCTAGAGTTTGTGAACATAAATCGATTTTTAAACATAACAATCTCGACCCAAATGCTGTTATCGAAATTACCAAATTCAGCGAAAATGTACGGAAATGATCCCCTTCGAACATTGAAATGTTCACACGATTAACAAATAAAAGAATAAGAATAGGCATGCCATTTTGTAGTTAACAAACAGTTATCAATGTTAAAACACAAATTTTTACACATATTCCATATTTTGAAATGCTATAGTCTGTTTCAAAAATGTACTTTTTTACGAAAATGGTTTCATTTAAAACTGTTGTTCGAAATTCACCGTAGTAGTTACATATTGGATTGGTTTTGGTATCAATATAATCAGTACTTGATGATATATAAAGAATCATTCGAGAAAGTGGGCATTATCTTCATGCCCTTTTTAGCAGTACCGCATTTACTCAAAAATGCAGATTTTTTTTCTTCACATTTTTCGACTGGGGTCACCTCCGATAAAAAATTGTGAAAATTCAGAGAGGATTGCCAGAACGTTTTAAAGATGATTTATTTGTGGCATATATATTTGTGCATCTAACGCACTATGAATTGCACGATACAAGAAAGTATTAAATACCGTATAGGTTACAATACACCATTAGATTTTATGGGCGCAGCCATTTTATGAGCATAACATGGTATTCAGAATTAAGAGTATGGCTAATCCTGATTGGTCGATATGTGCGCCCGTTATTTTTTATTATTAGAGACTTCGTGCACTCTGCTTTATACAAAAGGCAAGATAAAAATTATTCCGTAGCCCTAAAGGCACTGAGATGACTTTTCAACGCTAGGACAAGACACGTATTTTCAAGGGCAAAATTGATAGGCATAGGAGATAAGTACAAAATACGCTAAGAAAAGCAACGCGAACCTATATTTTTTGGACCAAAAAATACTGTCCTAATAACTTTTCTTTGATTCTAGCAAGGTTTCGTTAAGAAAATCAACTTTCTAAAGTCTGTATCTCGAAAAAGGCTACCATTGTCGCCTATGGGGAAATTAATTGTCTATTTCAATCTATACAGCATCGACATTTCTTTATCATAGTGCTCAAAAAGTGTCAAAAACAGCCATTTTACTTGACATTTGATGTGAAACCGTATTTTTTGGTGACAAATGAAATATTTATTATCTAGTTTTTAAGCTATAGTCTGTTTCATATTTGTATTGCGTTTTACCTTAGAAACAAGGGTGGGCTCGACTTTTGACTTACTGTGGAGCGAATATGTCATTTTCTGAAGTTCTGTTGATTTGTTCGAAAAGAACAAGTACACATCTAGAGTTTGTGAACATAAATCGATTTTTAAACATAACAATCTCGACCCAAATGCTGTTATCGAAATTACCAAATTCAGCGAAAATGTACGGAAATGATCCCCTTCGAACATTGAAATGTTCACACGATTAACAAATAAAAGAATAAGAATAGGCATGCCATTTTGTAGTTAACAAACAGTTATCAATGTTAAAACACAAATTTTTACACATATTCCATATTTTGAAATGCTATAGTCTGTTTCAAAAATGTACTTTTTTACGAAAATGGTTTCATTTAAAACTGTTGTTCGAAATTCACCGTAGTAGTTACATATTGGATTGGTTTTGGTATCAATATAATCAGTACTTGATGATATATAAAGAATCATTCGAGAAAGTGGGCATTATCTTCATGCCCTTTTTAGCAGTACCGCATTTACTCAAAAATGCAGATTTTTTTTCTTCACATTTTTCGACTGGGGTCACCTCCGATAAAAAATTGTGAAAATTCAGAGAGGATTGCCAGAACGTTTTAAAGATGATTTATTTGTGGCATATATATTTGTGCATCTAACGCACTATGAATTGCACGATACAAGAAAGTATTAAATACCGTATAGGTTACAATACACCATTAGATTTTATGGGCGCAGCCATTTTATGAGCATAACATGGTATTCAGAATTAAGAGTATGGCTAATCCTGATTGGTCGATATGTGCGCCCGTTATTTTTTATTATTAGAGACTTCGTGCACTCTGCTTTATACAAAAGGCAAGATAAAAATTATTCCGTAGCCCTAAAGGCACTGAGATGACTTTTCAACGCTAGGACAAGACACGTATTTTCAAGGGCAAAATTGATAGGCATAGGAGATAAGTACAAAATACGCTAAGAAAAGCAACGCGAACCTATATTTTTTGGACCAAAAAATACTGTCCTAATAACTTTTCTTTGATTCTAGCAAGGTTTCGTTAAGAAAATCAACTTTCTAAAGTCTGTATCTCGAAAAAGGCTACCATTGTCGCCTATGGGGAAATTAATTGTCTATTTCAATCTATACAGCATCGACATTTCTTTATCATAGTGCTCAAAAAGTGTCAAAAACAGCCATTTTACTTGACATTTGATGTGAAACCGTATTTTTTGGTGACAAATGAAATATTTATTATCTAGTTTTTAAGCTATAGTCTGTTTCATATTTGTATTGCGTTTTACCTTAGAAACAAGGGTGGGCTCGACTTTTGACTTACTGTGGAGCGAATATGTCATTTTCTGAAGTTCTGTTGATTTGTTCGAAAAGAACAAGTACACATCTAGAGTTTGTGAACATAAATCGATTTTTAAACATAACAATCTCGACCCAAATGCTGTTATCGAAATTACCAAATTCAGCGAAAATGTACGGAAATGATCCCCTTCGAACATTGAAATGTTCACACGATTAACAAATAAAAGAATAAGAATAGGCATGCCATTTTGTAGTTAACAAACAGTTATCAATGTTAAAACACAAATTTTTACACATATTCCATATTTTGAAATGCTATAGTCTGTTTCAAAAATGTACTTTTTTACGAAAATGGTTTCATTTAAAACTGTTGTTCGAAATTCACCGTAGTAGTTACATATTGGATTGGTTTTGGTATCAATATAATCAGTACTTGATGATATATAAAGAATCATTCGAGAAAGTGGGCATTATCTTCATGCCCTTTTTAGCAGTACCGCATTTACTCAAAAATGCAGATTTTTTTTCTTCACATTTTTCGACTGGGGTCACCTCCGATAAAAAATTGTGAAAATTCAGAGAGGATTGCCAGAACGTTTTAAAGATGATTTATTTGTGGCATATATATTTGTGCATCTAACGCACTATGAATTGCACGATACAAGAAAGTATTAAATACCGTATAGGTTACAATACACCATTAGATTTTATGGGCGCAGCCATTTTATGAGCATAACATGGTATTCAGAATTAAGAGTATGGCTAATCCTGATTGGTCGATATGTGCGCCCGTTATTTTTTATTATTAGAGACTTCGTGCACTCTGCTTTATACAAAAGGCAAGATAAAAATTATTCCGTAGCCCTAAAGGCACTGAGATGACTTTTCAACGCTAGGACAAGACACGTATTTTCAAGGGCAAAATTGATAGGCATAGGAGATAAGTACAAAATACGCTAAGAAAAGCAACGCGAACCTATATTTTTTGGACCAAAAAATACTGTCCTAATAACTTTTCTTTGATTCTAGCAAGGTTTCGTTAAGAAAATCAACTTTCTAAAGTCTGTATCTCGAAAAAGGCTACCATTGTCGCCTATGGGGAAATTAATTGTCTATTTCAATCTATACAGCATCGACATTTCTTTATCATAGTGCTCAAAAAGTGTCAAAAACAGCCATTTTACTTGACATTTGATGTGAAACCGTATTTTTTGGTGACAAATGAAATATTTATTATCTAGTTTTTAAGCTATAGTCTGTTTCATATTTGTATTGCGTTTTACCTTAGAAACAAGGGTGGGCTCGACTTTTGACTTACTGTGGAGCGAATATGTCATTTTCTGAAGTTCTGTTGATTTGTTCGAAAAGAACAAGTACACATCTAGAGTTTGTGAACATAAATCGATTTTTAAACATAACAATCTCGACCCAAATGCTGTTATCGAAATTACCAAATTCAGCGAAAATGTACGGAAATGATCCCCTTCGAACATTGAAATGTTCACACGATTAACAAATAAAAGAATAAGAATAGGCATGCCATTTTGTAGTTAACAAACAGTTATCAATGTTAAAACACAAATTTTTACACATATTCCATATTTTGAAATGCTATAGTCTGTTTCAAAAATGTACTTTTTTACGAAAATGGTTTCATTTAAAACTGTTGTTCGAAATTCACCGTAGTAGTTACATATTGGATTGGTTTTGGTATCAATATAATCAGTACTTGATGATATATAAAGAATCATTCGAGAAAGTGGGCATTATCTTCATGCCCTTTTTAGCAGTACCGCATTTACTCAAAAATGCAGATTTTTTTTCTTCACATTTTTCGACTGGGGTCACCTCCGATAAAAAATTGTGAAAATTCAGAGAGGATTGCCAGAACGTTTTAAAGATGATTTATTTGTGGCATATATATTTGTGCATCTAACGCACTATGAATTGCACGATACAAGAAAGTATTAAATACCGTATAGGTTACAATACACCATTAGATTTTATGGGCGCAGCCATTTTATGAGCATAACATGGTATTCAGAATTAAGAGTATGGCTAATCCTGATTGGTCGATATGTGCGCCCGTTATTTTTTATTATTAGAGACTTCGTGCACTCTGCTTTATACAAAAGGCAAGATAAAAATTATTCCGTAGCCCTAAAGGCACTGAGATGACTTTTCAACGCTAGGACAAGACACGTATTTTCAAGGGCAAAATTGATAGGCATAGGAGATAAGTACAAAATACGCTAAGAAAAGCAACGCGAACCTATATTTTTTGGACCAAAAAATACTGTCCTAATAACTTTTCTTTGATTCTAGCAAGGTTTCGTTAAGAAAATCAACTTTCTAAAGTCTGTATCTCGAAAAAGGCTACCATTGTCGCCTATGGGGAAATTAATTGTCTATTTCAATCTATACAGCATCGACATTTCTTTATCATAGTGCTCAAAAAGTGTCAAAAACAGCCATTTTACTTGACATTTGATGTGAAACCGTATTTTTTGGTGACAAATGAAATATTTATTATCTAGTTTTTAAGCTATAGTCTGTTTCATATTTGTATTGCGTTTTACCTTAGAAACAAGGGTGGGCTCGACTTTTGACTTACTGTGGAGCGAATATGTCATTTTCTGAAGTTCTGTTGATTTGTTCGAAAAGAACAAGTACACATCTAGAGTTTGTGAACATAAATCGATTTTTAAACATAACAATCTCGACCCAAATGCTGTTATCGAAATTACCAAATTCAGCGAAAATGTACGGAAATGATCCCCTTCGAACATTGAAATGTTCACACGATTAACAAATAAAAGAATAAGAATAGGCATGCCATTTTGTAGTTAACAAACAGTTATCAATGTTAAAACACAAATTTTTACACATATTCCATATTTTGAAATGCTATAGTCTGTTTCAAAAATGTACTTTTTTACGAAAATGGTTTCATTTAAAACTGTTGTTCGAAATTCACCGTAGTAGTTACATATTGGATTGGTTTTGGTATCAATATAATCAGTACTTGATGATATATAAAGAATCATTCGAGAAAGTGGGCATTATCTTCATGCCCTTTTTAGCAGTACCGCATTTACTCAAAAATGCAGATTTTTTTTCTTCACATTTTTCGACTGGGGTCACCTCCGATAAAAAATTGTGAAAATTCAGAGAGGATTGCCAGAACGTTTTAAAGATGATTTATTTGTGGCATATATATTTGTGCATCTAACGCACTATGAATTGCACGATACAAGAAAGTATTAAATACCGTATAGGTTACAATACACCATTAGATTTTATGGGCGCAGCCATTTTATGAGCATAACATGGTATTCAGAATTAAGAGTATGGCTAATCCTGATTGGTCGATATGTGCGCCCGTTATTTTTTATTATTAGAGACTTCGTGCACTCTGCTTTATACAAAAGGCAAGATAAAAATTATTCCGTAGCCCTAAAGGCACTGAGATGACTTTTCAACGCTAGGACAAGACACGTATTTTCAAGGGCAAAATTGATAGGCATAGGAGATAAGTACAAAATACGCTAAGAAAAGCAACGCGAACCTATATTTTTTGGACCAAAAAATACTGTCCTAATAACTTTTCTTTGATTCTAGCAAGGTTTCGTTAAGAAAATCAACTTTCTAAAGTCTGTATCTCGAAAAAGGCTACCATTGTCGCCTATGGGGAAATTAATTGTCTATTTCAATCTATACAGCATCGACATTTCTTTATCATAGTGCTCAAAAAGTGTCAAAAACAGCCATTTTACTTGACATTTGATGTGAAACCGTATTTTTTGGTGACAAATGAAATATTTATTATCTAGTTTTTAAGCTATAGTCTGTTTCATATTTGTATTGCGTTTTACCTTAGAAACAAGGGTGGGCTCGACTTTTGACTTACTGTGGAGCGAATATGTCATTTTCTGAAGTTCTGTTGATTTGTTCGAAAAGAACAAGTACACATCTAGAGTTTGTGAACATAAATCGATTTTTAAACATAACAATCTCGACCCAAATGCTGTTATCGAAATTACCAAATTCAGCGAAAATGTACGGAAATGATCCCCTTCGAACATTGAAATGTTCACACGATTAACAAATAAAAGAATAAGAATAGGCATGCCATTTTGTAGTTAACAAACAGTTATCAATGTTAAAACACAAATTTTTACACATATTCCATATTTTGAAATGCTATAGTCTGTTTCAAAAATGTACTTTTTTACGAAAATGGTTTCATTTAAAACTGTTGTTCGAAATTCACCGTAGTAGTTACATATTGGATTGGTTTTGGTATCAATATAATCAGTACTTGATGATATATAAAGAATCATTCGAGAAAGTGGGCATTATCTTCATGCCCTTTTTAGCAGTACCGCATTTACTCAAAAATGCAGATTTTTTTTCTTCACATTTTTCGACTGGGGTCACCTCCGATAAAAAATTGTGAAAATTCAGAGAGGATTGCCAGAACGTTTTAAAGATGATTTATTTGTGGCATATATATTTGTGCATCTAACGCACTATGAATTGCACGATACAAGAAAGTATTAAATACCGTATAGGTTACAATACACCATTAGATTTTATGGGCGCAGCCATTTTATGAGCATAACATGGTATTCAGAATTAAGAGTATGGCTAATCCTGATTGGTCGATATGTGCGCCCGTTATTTTTTATTATTAGAGACTTCGTGCACTCTGCTTTATACAAAAGGCAAGATAAAAATTATTCCGTAGCCCTAAAGGCACTGAGATGACTTTTCAACGCTAGGACAAGACACGTATTTTCAAGGGCAAAATTGATAGGCATAGGAGATAAGTACAAAATACGCTAAGAAAAGCAACGCGAACCTATATTTTTTGGACCAAAAAATACTGTCCTAATAACTTTTCTTTGATTCTAGCAAGGTTTCGTTAAGAAAATCAACTTTCTAAAGTCTGTATCTCGAAAAAGGCTACCATTGTCGCCTATGGGGAAATTAATTGTCTATTTCAATCTATACAGCATCGACATTTCTTTATCATAGTGCTCAAAAAGTGTCAAAAACAGCCATTTTACTTGACATTTGATGTGAAACCGTATTTTTTGGTGACAAATGAAATATTTATTATCTAGTTTTTAAGCTATAGTCTGTTTCATATTTGTATTGCGTTTTACCTTAGAAACAAGGGTGGGCTCGACTTTTGACTTACTGTGGAGCGAATATGTCATTTTCTGAAGTTCTGTTGATTTGTTCGAAAAGAACAAGTACACATCTAGAGTTTGTGAACATAAATCGATTTTTAAACATAACAATCTCGACCCAAATGCTGTTATCGAAATTACCAAATTCAGCGAAAATGTACGGAAATGATCCCCTTCGAACATTGAAATGTTCACACGATTAACAAATAAAAGAATAAGAATAGGCATGCCATTTTGTAGTTAACAAACAGTTATCAATGTTAAAACACAAATTTTTACACATATTCCATATTTTGAAATGCTATAGTCTGTTTCAAAAATGTACTTTTTTACGAAAATGGTTTCATTTAAAACTGTTGTTCGAAATTCACCGTAGTAGTTACATATTGGATTGGTTTTGGTATCAATATAATCAGTACTTGATGATATATAAAGAATCATTCGAGAAAGTGGGCATTATCTTCATGCCCTTTTTAGCAGTACCGCATTTACTCAAAAATGCAGATTTTTTTTCTTCACATTTTTCGACTGGGGTCACCTCCGATAAAAAATTGTGAAAATTCAGAGAGGATTGCCAGAACGTTTTAAAGATGATTTATTTGTGGCATATATATTTGTGCATCTAACGCACTATGAATTGCACGATACAAGAAAGTATTAAATACCGTATACAGCATCGACATTTCTTTATCATAGTGCTCAAAAAGTGTCAAAAACAGCCATTTTACTTGACATTTGATGTGAAACCGTATTTTTTGGTGACAAATGAAATATTTATTATCTAGTTTTTAAGCTATAGTCTGTTTCATATTTGTATTGCGTTTTACCTTAGAAACAAGGGTGGGCTCGACTTTTGACTTACTGTGGAGCGAATATGTCATTTTCTGAAGTTCTGTTGATTTGTTCGAAAAGAACAAGTACACATCTAGAGTTTGTGAACATAAATCGATTTTTAAACATAACAATCTCGACCCAAATGCTGTTATCGAAATTACCAAATTCAGCGAAAATGTACGGAAATGATCCCCTTCGAACATTGAAATGTTCACACGATTAACAAATAAAAGAATAAGAATAGGCATGCCATTTTGTAGTTAACAAACAGTTATCAATGTTAAAACACAAATTTTTACACATATTCCATATTTTGAAATGCTATAGTCTGTTTCAAAAATGTACTTTTTTACGAAAATGGTTTCATTTAAAACTGTTGTTCGAAATTCACCGTAGTAGTTACATATTGGATTGGTTTTGGTATCAATATAATCAGTACTTGATGATATATAAAGAATCATTCGAGAAAGTGGGCATTATCTTCATGCCCTTTTTAGCAGTACCGCATTTACTCAAAAATGCAGATTTTTTTTCTTCACATTTTTCGACTGGGGTCACCTCCGATAAAAAATTGTGAAAATTCAGAGAGGATTGCCAGAACGTTTTAAAGATGATTTATTTGTGGCATATATATTTGTGCATCTAACGCACTATGAATTGCACGATACAAGAAAGTATTAAATACCGTATACAGCATCGACATTTCTTTATCATAGTGCTCAAAAAGTGTCAAAAACAGCCATTTTACTTGACATTTGATGTGAAACCGTATTTTTTGGTGACAAATGAAATATTTATTATCTAGTTTTTAAGCTATAGTCTGTTTCATATTTGTATTGCGTTTTACCTTAGAAACAAGGGTGGGCTCGACTTTTGACTTACTGTGGAGCGAATATGTCATTTTCTGAAGTTCTGTTGATTTGTTCGAAAAGAACAAGTACACATCTAGAGTTTGTGAACATAAATCGATTTTTAAACATAACAATCTCGACCCAAATGCTGTTATCGAAATTACCAAATTCAGCGAAAATGTACGGAAATGATCCCCTTCGAACATTGAAATGTTCACACGATTAACAAATAAAAGAATAAGAATAGGCATGCCATTTTGTAGTTAACAAACAGTTATCAATGTTAAAACACAAATTTTTACACATATTCCATATTTTGAAATGCTATAGTCTGTTTCAAAAATGTACTTTTTTACGAAAATGGTTTCATTTAAAACTGTTGTTCGAAATTCACCGTAGTAGTTACATATTGGATTGGTTTTGGTATCAATATAATCAGTACTTGATGATATATAAAGAATCATTCGAGAAAGTGGGCATTATCTTCATGCCCTTTTTAGCAGTACCGCATTTACTCAAAAATGCAGATTTTTTTTCTTCACATTTTTCGACTGGGGTCACCTCCGATAAAAAATTGTGAAAATTCAGAGAGGATTGCCAGAACGTTTTAAAGATGATTTATTTGTGGCATATATATTTGTGCATCTAACGCACTATGAATTGCACGATACAAGAAAGTATTAAATACCGTATAGGTTACAATACACCATTAGATTTTATGGGCGCAGCCATTTTATGAGCATAACATGGTATTCAGAATTAAGAGTATGGCTAATCCTGATTGGTCGATATGTGCGCCCGTTATTTTTTATTATTAGAGACTTCGTGCACTCTGCTTTATACAAAAGGCAAGATAAAAATTATTCCGTAGCCCTAAAGGCACTGAGATGACTTTTCAACGCTAGGACAAGACACGTATTTTCAAGGGCAAAATTGATAGGCATAGGAGATAAGTACAAAATACGCTAAGAAAAGCAACGCGAACCTATATTTTTTGGACCAAAAAATACTGTCCTAATAACTTTTCTTTGATTCTAGCAAGGTTTCGTTAAGAAAATCAACTTTCTAAAGTCTGTATCTCGAAAAAGGCTACCATTGTCGCCTATGGGGAAATTAATTGTCTATTTCAATCTATACAGCATCGACATTTCTTTATCATAGTGCTCAAAAAGTGTCAAAAACAGCCATTTTACTTGACATTTGATGTGAAACCGTATTTTTTGGTGACAAATGAAATATTTATTATCTAGTTTTTAAGCTATAGTCTGTTTCATATTTGTATTGCGTTTTACCTTAGAAACAAGGGTGGGCTCGACTTTTGACTTACTGTGGAGCGAATATGTCATTTTCTGAAGTTCTGTTGATTTGTTCGAAAAGAACAAGTACACATCTAGAGTTTGTGAACATAAATCGATTTTTAAACATAACAATCTCGACCCAAATGCTGTTATCGAAATTACCAAATTCAGCGAAAATGTACGGAAATGATCCCCTTCGAACATTGAAATGTTCACACGATTAACAAATAAAAGAATAAGAATAGGCATGCCATTTTGTAGTTAACAAACAGTTATCAATGTTAAAACACAAATTTTTACACATATTCCATATTTTGAAATGCTATAGTCTGTTTCAAAAATGTACTTTTTTACGAAAATGGTTTCATTTAAAACTGTTGTTCGAAATTCACCGTAGTAGTTACATATTGGATTGGTTTTGGTATCAATATAATCAGTACTTGATGATATATAAAGAATCATTCGAGAAAGTGGGCATTATCTTCATGCCCTTTTTAGCAGTACCGCATTTACTCAAAAATGCAGATTTTTTTTCTTCACATTTTTCGACTGGGGTCACCTCCGATAAAAAATTGTGAAAATTCAGAGAGGATTGCCAGAACGTTTTAAAGATGATTTATTTGTGGCATATATATTTGTGCATCTAACGCACTATGAATTGCACGATACAAGAAAGTATTAAATACCGTATAGGTTACAATACACCATTAGATTTTATGGGCGCAGCCATTTTATGAGCATAACATGGTATTCAGAATTAAGAGTATGGCTAATCCTGATTGGTCGATATGTGCGCCCGTTATTTTTTATTATTAGAGACTTCGTGCACTCTGCTTTATACAAAAGGCAAGATAAAAATTATTCCGTAGCCCTAAAGGCACTGAGATGACTTTTCAACGCTAGGACAAGACACGTATTTTCAAGGGCAAAATTGATAGGCATAGGAGATAAGTACAAAATACGCTAAGAAAAGCAACGCGAACCTATATTTTTTGGACCAAAAAATACTGTCCTAATAACTTTTCTTTGATTCTAGCAAGGTTTCGTTAAGAAAATCAACTTTCTAAAGTCTGTATCTCGAAAAAGGCTACCATTGTCGCCTATGGGGAAATTAATTGTCTATTTCAATCTATACAGCATCGACATTTCTTTATCATAGTGCTCAAAAAGTGTCAAAAACAGCCATTTTACTTGACATTTGATGTGAAACCGTATTTTTTGGTGACAAATGAAATATTTATTATCTAGTTTTTAAGCTATAGTCTGTTTCATATTTGTATTGCGTTTTACCTTAGAAACAAGGGTGGGCTCGACTTTTGACTTACTGTGGAGCGAATATGTCATTTTCTGAAGTTCTGTTGATTTGTTCGAAAAGAACAAGTACACATCTAGAGTTTGTGAACATAAATCGATTTTTAAACATAACAATCTCGACCCAAATGCTGTTATCGAAATTACCAAATTCAGCGAAAATGTACGGAAATGATCCCCTTCGAACATTGAAATGTTCACACGATTAACAAATAAAAGAATAAGAATAGGCATGCCATTTTGTAGTTAACAAACAGTTATCAATGTTAAAACACAAATTTTTACACATATTCCATATTTTGAAATGCTATAGTCTGTTTCAAAAATGTACTTTTTTACGAAAATGGTTTCATTTAAAACTGTTGTTCGAAATTCACCGTAGTAGTTACATATTGGATTGGTTTTGGTATCAATATAATCAGTACTTGATGATATATAAAGAATCATTCGAGAAAGTGGGCATTATCTTCATGCCCTTTTTAGCAGTACCGCATTTACTCAAAAATGCAGATTTTTTTTCTTCACATTTTTCGACTGGGGTCACCTCCGATAAAAAATTGTGAAAATTCAGAGAGGATTGCCAGAACGTTTTAAAGATGATTTATTTGTGGCATATATATTTGTGCATCTAACGCACTATGAATTGCACGATACAAGAAAGTATTAAATACCGTATAGGTTACAATACACCATTAGATTTTATGGGCGCAGCCATTTTATGAGCATAACATGGTATTCAGAATTAAGAGTATGGCTAATCCTGATTGGTCGATATGTGCGCCCGTTATTTTTTATTATTAGAGACTTCGTGCACTCTGCTTTATACAAAAGGCAAGATAAAAATTATTCCGTAGCCCTAAAGGCACTGAGATGACTTTTCAACGCTAGGACAAGACACGTATTTTCAAGGGCAAAATTGATAGGCATAGGAGATAAGTACAAAATACGCTAAGAAAAGCAACGCGAACCTATATTTTTTGGACCAAAAAATACTGTCCTAATAACTTTTCTTTGATTCTAGCAAGGTTTCGTTAAGAAAATCAACTTTCTAAAGTCTGTATCTCGAAAAAGGCTACCATTGTCGCCTATGGGGAAATTAATTGTCTATTTCAATCTATACAGCATCGACATTTCTTTATCATAGTGCTCAAAAAGTGTCAAAAACAGCCATTTTACTTGACATTTGATGTGAAACCGTATTTTTTGGTGACAAATGAAATATTTATTATCTAGTTTTTAAGCTATAGTCTGTTTCATATTTGTATTGCGTTTTACCTTAGAAACAAGGGTGGGCTCGACTTTTGACTTACTGTGGAGCGAATATGTCATTTTCTGAAGTTCTGTTGATTTGTTCGAAAAGAACAAGTACACATCTAGAGTTTGTGAACATAAATCGATTTTTAAACATAACAATCTCGACCCAAATGCTGTTATCGAAATTACCAAATTCAGCGAAAATGTACGGAAATGATCCCCTTCGAACATTGAAATGTTCACACGATTAACAAATAAAAGAATAAGAATAGGCATGCCATTTTGTAGTTAACAAACAGTTATCAATGTTAAAACACAAATTTTTACACATATTCCATATTTTGAAATGCTATAGTCTGTTTCAAAAATGTACTTTTTTACGAAAATGGTTTCATTTAAAACTGTTGTTCGAAATTCACCGTAGTAGTTACATATTGGATTGGTTTTGGTATCAATATAATCAGTACTTGATGATATATAAAGAATCATTCGAGAAAGTGGGCATTATCTTCATGCCCTTTTTAGCAGTACCGCATTTACTCAAAAATGCAGATTTTTTTTCTTCACATTTTTCGACTGGGGTCACCTCCGATAAAAAATTGTGAAAATTCAGAGAGGATTGCCAGAACGTTTTAAAGATGATTTATTTGTGGCATATATATTTGTGCATCTAACGCACTATGAATTGCACGATACAAGAAAGTATTAAATACCGTATAGGTTACAATACACCATTAGATTTTATGGGCGCAGCCATTTTATGAGCATAACATGGTATTCAGAATTAAGAGTATGGCTAATCCTGATTGGTCGATATGTGCGCCCGTTATTTTTTATTATTAGAGACTTCGTGCACTCTGCTTTATACAAAAGGCAAGATAAAAATTATTCCGTAGCCCTAAAGGCACTGAGATGACTTTTCAACGCTAGGACAAGACACGTATTTTCAAGGGCAAAATTGATAGGCATAGGAGATAAGTACAAAATACGCTAAGAAAAGCAACGCGAACCTATATTTTTTGGACCAAAAAATACTGTCCTAATAACTTTTCTTTGATTCTAGCAAGGTTTCGTTAAGAAAATCAACTTTCTAAAGTCTGTATCTCGAAAAAGGCTACCATTGTCGCCTATGGGGAAATTAATTGTCTATTTCAATCTATACAGCATCGACATTTCTTTATCATAGTGCTCAAAAAGTGTCAAAAACAGCCATTTTACTTGACATTTGATGTGAAACCGTATTTTTTGGTGACAAATGAAATATTTATTATCTAGTTTTTAAGCTATAGTCTGTTTCATATTTGTATTGCGTTTTACCTTAGAAACAAGGGTGGGCTCGACTTTTGACTTACTGTGGAGCGAATATGTCATTTTCTGAAGTTCTGTTGATTTGTTCGAAAAGAACAAGTACACATCTAGAGTTTGTGAACATAAATCGATTTTTAAACATAACAATCTCGACCCAAATGCTGTTATCGAAATTACCAAATTCAGCGAAAATGTACGGAAATGATCCCCTTCGAACATTGAAATGTTCACACGATTAACAAATAAAAGAATAAGAATAGGCATGCCATTTTGTAGTTAACAAACAGTTATCAATGTTAAAACACAAATTTTTACACATATTCCATATTTTGAAATGCTATAGTCTGTTTCAAAAATGTACTTTTTTACGAAAATGGTTTCATTTAAAACTGTTGTTCGAAATTCACCGTAGTAGTTACATATTGGATTGGTTTTGGTATCAATATAATCAGTACTTGATGATATATAAAGAATCATTCGAGAAAGTGGGCATTATCTTCATGCCCTTTTTAGCAGTACCGCATTTACTCAAAAATGCAGATTTTTTTTCTTCACATTTTTCGACTGGGGTCACCTCCGATAAAAAATTGTGAAAATTCAGAGAGGATTGCCAGAACGTTTTAAAGATGATTTATTTGTGGCATATATATTTGTGCATCTAACGCACTATGAATTGCACGATACAAGAAAGTATTAAATACCGTATAGGTTACAATACACCATTAGATTTTATGGGCGCAGCCATTTTATGAGCATAACATGGTATTCAGAATTAAGAGTATGGCTAATCCTGATTGGTCGATATGTGCGCCCGTTATTTTTTATTATTAGAGACTTCGTGCACTCTGCTTTATACAAAAGGCAAGATAAAAATTATTCCGTAGCCCTAAAGGCACTGAGATGACTTTTCAACGCTAGGACAAGACACGTATTTTCAAGGGCAAAATTGATAGGCATAGGAGATAAGTACAAAATACGCTAAGAAAAGCAACGCGAACCTATATTTTTTGGACCAAAAAATACTGTCCTAATAACTTTTCTTTGATTCTAGCAAGGTTTCGTTAAGAAAATCAACTTTCTAAAGTCTGTATCTCGAAAAAGGCTACCATTGTCGCCTATGGGGAAATTAATTGTCTATTTCAATCTATACAGCATCGACATTTCTTTATCATAGTGCTCAAAAAGTGTCAAAAACAGCCATTTTACTTGACATTTGATGTGAAACCGTATTTTTTGGTGACAAATGAAATATTTATTATCTAGTTTTTAAGCTATAGTCTGTTTCATATTTGTATTGCGTTTTACCTTAGAAACAAGGGTGGGCTCGACTTTTGACTTACTGTGGAGCGAATATGTCATTTTCTGAAGTTCTGTTGATTTGTTCGAAAAGAACAAGTACACATCTAGAGTTTGTGAACATAAATCGATTTTTAAACATAACAATCTCGACCCAAATGCTGTTATCGAAATTACCAAATTCAGCGAAAATGTACGGAAATGATCCCCTTCGAACATTGAAATGTTCACACGATTAACAAATAAAAGAATAAGAATAGGCATGCCATTTTGTAGTTAACAAACAGTTATCAATGTTAAAACACAAATTTTTACACATATTCCATATTTTGAAATGCTATAGTCTGTTTCAAAAATGTACTTTTTTACGAAAATGGTTTCATTTAAAACTGTTGTTCGAAATTCACCGTAGTAGTTACATATTGGATTGGTTTTGGTATCAATATAATCAGTACTTGATGATATATAAAGAATCATTCGAGAAAGTGGGCATTATCTTCATGCCCTTTTTAGCAGTACCGCATTTACTCAAAAATGCAGATTTTTTTTCTTCACATTTTTCGACTGGGGTCACCTCCGATAAAAAATTGTGAAAATTCAGAGAGGATTGCCAGAACGTTTTAAAGATGATTTATTTGTGGCATATATATTTGTGCATCTAACGCACTATGAATTGCACGATACAAGAAAGTATTAAATACCGTATAGGTTACAATACACCATTAGATTTTATGGGCGCAGCCATTTTATGAGCATAACATGGTATTCAGAATTAAGAGTATGGCTAATCCTGATTGGTCGATATGTGCGCCCGTTATTTTTTATTATTAGAGACTTCGTGCACTCTGCTTTATACAAAAGGCAAGATAAAAATTATTCCGTAGCCCTAAAGGCACTGAGATGACTTTTCAACGCTAGGACAAGACACGTATTTTCAAGGGCAAAATTGATAGGCATAGGAGATAAGTACAAAATACGCTAAGAAAAGCAACGCGAACCTATATTTTTTGGACCAAAAAATACTGTCCTAATAACTTTTCTTTGATTCTAGCAAGGTTTCGTTAAGAAAATCAACTTTCTAAAGTCTGTATCTCGAAAAAGGCTACCATTGTCGCCTATGGGGAAATTAATTGTCTATTTCAATCTATACAGCATCGACATTTCTTTATCATAGTGCTCAAAAAGTGTCAAAAACAGCCATTTTACTTGACATTTGATGTGAAACCGTATTTTTTGGTGACAAATGAAATATTTATTATCTAGTTTTTAAGCTATAGTCTGTTTCATATTTGTATTGCGTTTTACCTTAGAAACAAGGGTGGGCTCGACTTTTGACTTACTGTGG
The DNA here is from genome assembly GCF_965363235.1 of Mytilus galloprovincialis. Classification (NCBI taxonomy): domain Eukaryota; kingdom Metazoa; phylum Mollusca; class Bivalvia; order Mytilida; family Mytilidae; genus Mytilus; species Mytilus galloprovincialis. Next base: position 25,650 of record NW_027468058.1, read on the forward strand.
AGCGAATATGTCATTTTCTGAAGTTCTGTTGATTTGTTCGAAAAGAACAAGTACACATCTAGAGTTTGTGAACATAAATCGATTTTTAAACATAACAATCTCGACCCAAATGCTGTTATCGAAATTACCAAATTCAGCGAAAATGTACGGAAATGATCCCCTTCGAACATTGAAATGTTCACACGATTAACAAATAAAAGAATAAGAATAGGCATGCCATTTTGTAGTTAACAAACAGTTATCAATGTTAAAACACAAATTTTTACACATATTCCATATTTTGAAATGCTATAGTCTGTTTCAAAAATGTACTTTTTTACGAAAATGGTTTCATTTAAAACTGTTGTTCGAAATTCACCGTAGTAGTTACATATTGGATTGGTTTTGGTATCAATATAATCAGTACTTGATGATATATAAAGAATCATTCGAGAAAGTGGGCATTATCTTCATGCCCTTTTTAGCAGTACCGCATTTACTCAAAAATGCAGATTTTTTTTCTTCACATTTTTCGACTGGGGTCACCTCCGATAAAAAATTGTGAAAATTCAGAGAGGATTGCCAGAACGTTTTAAAGATGATTTATTTGTGGCATATATATTTGTGCATCTAACGCACTATGAATTGCACGATACAAGAAAGTATTAAATACCGTATAGGTTACAATACACCATTAGATTTTATGGGCGCAGCCATTTTATGAGCATAACATGGTATTCAGAATTAAGAGTATGGCTAATCCTGATTGGTCGATATGTGCGCCCGTTATTTTTTATTATTAGAGACTTCGTGCACTCTGCTTTATACAAAAGGCAAGATAAAAATTATTCCGTAGCCCTAAAGGCACTGAGATGACTTTTCAACGCTAGGACAAGACACGTATTTTCAAGGGCAAAATTGATAGGCATAGGAGATAAGTACAAAATACGCTAAGAAAAGCAACGCGAACCTATATTTTTTGGACCAAAAAATACTGTCCTAATAACTTTTCTTTGATTCTAGCAAGGTTTCGTTAAGAAAATCAACTTTCTAAAGTCTGTATCTCGAAAAAGGCTACCATTGTCGCCTATGGGGAAATTAATTGTCTATTTCAATCTATACAGCATCGACATTTCTTTATCATAGTGCTCAAAAAGTGTCAAAAACAGCCATTTTACTTGACATTTGATGTGAAACCGTATTTTTTGGTGACAAATGAAATATTTATTATCTAGTTTTTAAGCTATAGTCTGTTTCATATTTGTATTGCGTTTTACCTTAGAAACAAGGGTGGGCTCGACTTTTGACTTACTGTGGAGCGAATATGTCATTTTCTGAAGTTCTGTTGATTTGTTCGAAAAGAACAAGTACACATCTAGAGTTTGTGAACATAAATCGATTTTTAAACATAACAATCTCGACCCAAATGCTGTTATCGAAATTACCAAATTCAGCGAAAATGTACGGAAATGATCCCCTTCGAACATTGAAATGTTCACACGATTAACAAATAGAAGAATAAGAATAGGCATGCCATTTTGTAGTTAACAAACAGTTATCAATGTTAAAACACAAATTTTTACACATATTCCATATTTTGAAATGCTATAGTCTGTTTCAAAAATGTACTTTTTTACGAAAATGGTTTCATTTAAAACTGTTGTTCGAAATTCACCGTAGTAGTTACATATTGGATTGGTTTTGGTATCAATATAATCAGTACTTGATGATATATAAAGAATCATTCGAGAAAGTGGGCATTATCTTCATGCCCTTTTTAGCAGTACCGCATTTACTCAAAAATGCAGATTTTTTTTCTTCACATTTTTCGACTGGGGTCACCTCCGATAAAAAATTGTGAAAATTCAGAGAGGATTGCCAGAACGTTTTAAAGATGATTTATTTGTGGCATATATATTTGTGCATCTAACGCACTATGAATTGCACGATACAAGAAAGTATTAAATACCGTATAGGTTACAATACACCATTAGATTTTATGGGCGCAGCCATTTTATGAGCATAACATGGTATTCAGAATTAAGAGTATGGCTAATCCTGATTGGTCGATATGTGCGCCCGTTATTTTTTATTATTAGAGACTTCGTGCACTCTGCTTTATACAAAAGGCAAGATAAAAATTATTCCGTAGCCCTAAAGGCACTGAGATGACTTTTCAACGCTAGGACAAGACACGTATTTTCAAGGGCAAAATTGATAGGCATAGGAGATAAGTACAAAATACGCTAAGAAAAGCAACGCGAACCTATATTTTTTGGACCAAAAAATACTGTCCTAATAACTTTTCTTTGATTCTAGCAAGGTTTCGTTAAGAAAATCAACTTTCTAAAGTCTGTATCTCGAAAAAGGCTACCATTGTCGCCTATGGGGAAATTAATTGTCTATTTCAATCTATACAGCATCGACATTTCTTTATCATAGTGCTCAAAAAGTGTCAAAAACAGCCATTTTACTTGACATTTGATGTGAAACCGTATTTTTTGGTGACAAATGAAATATTTATTATCTAGTTTTTAAGCTATAGTCTGTTTCATATTTGTATTGCGTTTTACCTTAGAAACAAGGGTGGGCTCGACTTTTGACTTACTGTGGAGCGAATATGTCATTTTCTGAAGTTCTGTTGATTTGTTCGAAAAGAACAAGTACACATCTAGAGTTTGTGAACATAAATCGATTTTTAAACATAACAATCTCGACCCAAATGCTGTTATCGAAATTACCAAATTCAGCGAAAATGTACGGAAATGATCCCCTTCGAACATTGAAATGTTCACACGATTAACAAATAAAAGAATAAGAATAGGCATGCCATTTTGTAGTTAACAAACAGTTATCAATGTTAAAACACAAATTTTTACACATATTCCATATTTTGAAATGCTATAGTCTGTTTCAAAAATGTACTTTTTTACGAAAATGGTTTCATTTAAAACTGTTGTTCGAAATTCACCGTAGTAGTTACATATTGGATTGGTTTTGGTATCAATATAATCAGTACTTGATGATATATAAAGAATCATTCGAGAAAGTGGGCATTATCTTCATGCCCTTTTTAGCAGTACCGCATTTACTCAAAAATGCAGATTTTTTTTCTTCACATTTTTCGACTGGGGTCACCTCCGATAAAAAATTGTGAAAATTCAGAGAGGATTGCCAGAACGTTTTAAAGATGATTTATTTGTGGCATATATATTTGTGCATCTAACGCACTATGAATTGCACGATACAAGAAAGTATTAAATACCGTATAGGTTACAATACACCATTAGATTTTATGGGCGCAGCCATTTTATGAGCATAACATGGTATTCAGAATTAAGAGTATGGCTAATCCTGATTGGTCGATATGTGCGCCCGTTATTTTTTATTATTAGAGACTTCGTGCACTCTGCTTTATACAAAAGGCAAGATAAAAATTATTCCGTAGCCCTAAAGGCACTGAGATGACTTTTCAACGCTAGGACAAGACACGTATTTTCAAGGGCAAAATTGATAGGCATAGGAGATAAGTACAAAATACGCTAAGAAAAGCAACGCGAACCTATATTTTTTGGACCAAAAAATACTGTCCTAATAACTTTTCTTTGATTCTAGCAAGGTTTCGTTAAGAAAATCAACTTTCTAAAGTCTGTATCTCGAAAAAGGCTACCATTGTCGCCTATGGGGAAATTAATTGTCTATTTCAATCTATACAGCATCGACATTTCTTTATCATAGTGCTCAAAAAGTGTCAAAAACAGCCATTTTACTTGACATTTGATGTGAAACCGTATTTTTTGGTGACAAATGAAATATTTATTATCTAGTTTTTAAGCTATAGTCTGTTTCATATTTGTATTGCGTTTTACCTTAGAAACAAGGGTGGGCTCGACTTTTGACTTACTGTGGAGCGAATATGTCATTTTCTGAAGTTCTGTTGATTTGTTCGAAAAGAACAAGTACACATCTAGAGTTTGTGAACATAAATCGATTTTTAAACATAACAATCTCGACCCAAATGCTGTTATCGAAATTACCAAATTCAGCGAAAATGTACGGAAATGATCCCCTTCGAACATTGAAATGTTCACACGATTAACAAATAAAAGAATAAGAATAGGCATGCCATTTTGTAGTTAACAAACAGTTATCAATGTTAAAACACAAATTTTTACACATATTCCATATTTTGAAATGCTATAGTCTGTTTCAAAAATGTACTTTTTTACGAAAATGGTTTCATTTAAAACTGTTGTTCGAAATTCACCGTAGTAGTTACATATTGGATTGGTTTTGGTATCAATATAATCAGTACTTGATGATATATAAAGAATCATTCGAGAAAGTGGGCATTATCTTCATGCCCTTTTTAGCAGTACCGCATTTACTCAAAAATGCAGATTTTTTTTCTTCACATTTTTCGACTGGGGTCACCTCCGATAAAAAATTGTGAAAATTCAGAGAGGATTGCCAGAACGTTTTAAAGATGATTTATTTGTGGCATATATATTTGTGCATCTAACGCACTATGAATTGCACGATACAAGAAAGTATTAAATACCGTATAGGTTACAATACACCATTAGATTTTATGGGCGCAGCCATTTTATGAGCATAACATGGTATTCAGAATTAAGAGTATGGCTAATCCTGATTGGTCGATATGTGCGCCCGTTATTTTTTATTATTAGAGACTTCGTGCACTCTGCTTTATACAAAAGGCAAGATAAAAATTATTCCGTAGCCCTAAAGGCACTGAGATGACTTTTCAACGCTAGGACAAGACACGTATTTTCAAGGGCAAAATTGATAGGCATAGGAGATAAGTACAAAATACGCTAAGAAAAGCAACGCGAACCTATATTTTTTGGACCAAAAAATACTGTCCTAATAACTTTTCTTTGATTCTAGCAAGGTTTCGTTAAGAAAATCAACTTTCTAAAGTCTGTATCTCGAAAAAGGCTACCATTGTCGCCTATGGGGAAATTAATTGTCTATTTCAATCTATACAGCATCGACATTTCTTTATCATAGTGCTCAAAAAGTGTCAAAAACAGCCATTTTACTTGACATTTGATGTGAAACCGTATTTTTTGGTGACAAATGAAATATTTATTATCTAGTTTTTAAGCTATAGTCTGTTTCATATTTGTATTGCGTTTTACCTTAGAAACAAGGGTGGGCTCGACTTTTGACTTACTGTGGAGCGAATATGTCATTTTCTGAAGTTCTGTTGATTTGTTCGAAAAGAACAAGTACACATCTAGAGTTTGTGAACATAAATCGATTTTTAAACATAACAATCTCGACCCAAATGCTGTTATCGAAATTACCAAATTCAGCGAAAATGTACGGAAATGATCCCCTTCGAACATTGAAATGTTCACACGATTAACAAATAAAAGAATAAGAATAGGCATGCCATTTTGTAGTTAACAAACAGTTATCAATGTTAAAACACAAATTTTTACACATATTCCATATTTTGAAATGCTATAGTCTGTTTCAAAAATGTACTTTTTTACGAAAATGGTTTCATTTAAAACTGTTGTTCGAAATTCACCGTAGTAGTTACATATTGGATTGGTTTTGGTATCAATATAATCAGTACTTGATGATATATAAAGAATCATTCGAGAAAGTGGGCATTATCTTCATGCCCTTTTTAGCAGTACCGCATTTACTCAAAAATGCAGATTTTTTTTCTTCACATTTTTCGACTGGGGTCACCTCCGATAAAAAATTGTGAAAATTCAGAGAGGATTGCCAGAACGTTTTAAAGATGATTTATTTGTGGCATATATATTTGTGCATCTAACGCACTATGAATTGCACGATACAAGAAAGTATTAAATACCGTATAGGTTACAATACACCATTAGATTTTATGGGCGCAGCCATTTTATGAGCATAACATGGTATTCAGAATTAAGAGTATGGCTAATCCTGATTGGTCGATATGTGCGCCCGTTATTTTTTATTATTAGAGACTTCGTGCACTCTGCTTTATACAAAAGGCAAGATAAAAATTATTCCGTAGCCCTAAAGGCACTGAGATGACTTTTCAACGCTAGGACAAGACACGTATTTTCAAGGGCAAAATTGATAGGCATAGGAGATAAGTACAAAATACGCTAAGAAAAGCAACGCGAACCTATATTTTTTGGACCAAAAAATACTGTCCTAATAACTTTTCTTTGATTCTAGCAAGGTTTCGTTAAGAAAATCAACTTTCTAAAGTCTGTATCTCGAAAAAGGCTACCATTGTCGCCTATGGGGAAATTAATTGTCTATTTCAATCTATACAGCATCGACATTTCTTTATCATAGTGCTCAAAAAGTGTCAAAAACAGCCATTTTACTTGACATTTGATGTGAAACCGTATTTTTTGGTGACAAATGAAATATTTATTATCTAGTTTTTAAGCTATAGTCTGTTTCATATTTGTATTGCGTTTTACCTTAGAAACAAGGGTGGGCTCGACTTTTGACTTACTGTGGAGCGAATATGTCATTTTCTGAAGTTCTGTTGATTTGTTCGAAAAGAACAAGTACACATCTAGAGTTTGTGAACATAAATCGATTTTTAAACATAACAATCTCGACCCAAATGCTGTTATCGAAATTACCAAATTCAGCGAAAATGTACGGAAATGATCCCCTTCGAACATTGAAATGTTCACACGATTAACAAATAAAAGAATAAGAATAGGCATGCCATTTTGTAGTTAACAAACAGTTATCAATGTTAAAACACAAATTTTTACACATATTCCATATTTTGAAATGCTATAGTCTGTTTCAAAAATGTACTTTTTTACGAAAATGGTTTCATTTAAAACTGTTGTTCGAAATTCACCGTAGTAGTTACATATTGGATTGGTTTTGGTATCAATATAATCAGTACTTGATGATATATAAAGAATCATTCGAGAAAGTGGGCATTATCTTCATGCCCTTTTTAGCAGTACCGCATTTACTCAAAAATGCAGATTTTTTTTCTTCACATTTTTCGACTGGGGTCACCTCCGATAAAAAATTGTGAAAATTCAGAGAGGATTGCCAGAACGTTTTAAAGATGATTTATTTGTGGCATATATATTTGTGCATCTAACGCACTATGAATTGCACGATACAAGAAAGTATTAAATACCGTATAGGTTACAATACACCATTAGATTTTATGGGCGCAGCCATTTTATGAGCATAACATGGTATTCAGAATTAAGAGTATGGCTAATCCTGATTGGTCGATATGTGCGCCCGTTATTTTTTATTATTAGAGACTTCGTGCACTCTGCTTTATACAAAAGGCAAGATAAAAATTATTCCGTAGCCCTAAAGGCACTGAGATGACTTTTCAACGCTAGGACAAGACACGTATTTTCAAGGGCAAAATTGATAGGCATAGGAGATAAGTACAAAATACGCTAAGAAAAGCAACGCGAACCTATATTTTTTGGACCAAAAAATACTGTCCTAATAACTTTTCTTTGATTCTAGCAAGGTTTCGTTAAGAAAATCAACTTTCTAAAGTCTGTATCTCGAAAAAGGCTACCATTGTCGCCTATGGGGAAATTAATTGTCTATTTCAATCTATACAGCATCGACATTTCTTTATCATAGTGCTCAAAAAGTGTCAAAAACAGCCATTTTACTTGACATTTGATGTGAAACCGTATTTTTTGGTGACAAATGAAATATTTATTATCTAGTTTTTAAGCTATAGTCTGTTTCATATTTGTATTGCGTTTTACCTTAGAAACAAGGGTGGGCTCGACTTTTGACTTACTGTGGAGCGAATATGTCATTTTCTGAAGTTCTGTTGATTTGTTCGAAAAGAACAAGTACACATCTAGAGTTTGTGAACATAAATCGATTTTTAAACATAACAATCTCGACCCAAATGCTGTTATCGAAATTACCAAATTCAGCGAAAATGTACGGAAATGATCCCCTTCGAACATTGAAATGTTCACACGATTAACAAATAAAAGAATAAGAATAGGCATGCCATTTTGTAGTTAACAAACAGTTATCAATGTTAAAACACAAATTTTTACACATATTCCATATTTTGAAATGCTATAGTCTGTTTCAAAAATGTACTTTTTTACGAAAATGGTTTCATTTAAAACTGTTGTTCGAAATTCACCGTAGTAGTTACATATTGGATTGGTTTTGGTATCAATATAATCAGTACTTGATGATATATAAAGAATCATTCGAGAAAGTGGGCATTATCTTCATGCCCTTTTTAGCAGTACCGCATTTACTCAAAAATGCAGATTTTTTTTCTTCACATTTTTCGACTGGGGTCACCTCCGATAAAAAATTGTGAAAATTCAGAGAGGATTGCCAGAACGTTTTAAAGATGATTTATTTGTGGCATATATATTTGTGCATCTAACGCACTATGAATTGCACGATACAAGAAAGTATTAAATACCGTATAGGTTACAATACACCATTAGATTTTATGGGCGCAGCCATTTTATGAGCATAACATGGTATTCAGAATTAAGAGTATGGCTAATCCTGATTGGTCGATATGTGCGCCCGTTATTTTTTATTATTAGAGACTTCGTGCACTCTGCTTTATACAAAAGGCAAGATAAAAATTATTCCGTAGCCCTAAAGGCACTGAGATGACTTTTCAACGCTAGGACAAGACACGTATTTTCAAGGGCAAAATTGATAGGCATAGGAGATAAGTACAAAATACGCTAAGAAAAGCAACGCGAACCTATATTTTTTGGACCAAAAAATACTGTCCTAATAACTTTTCTTTGATTCTAGCAAGGTTTCGTTAAGAAAATCAACTTTCTAAAGTCTGTATCTCGAAAAAGGCTACCATTGTCGCCTATGGGGAAATTAATTGTCTATTTCAATCTATACAGCATCGACATTTCTTTATCATAGTGCTCAAAAAGTGTCAAAAACAGCCATTTTACTTGACATTTGATGTGAAACCGTATTTTTTGGTGACAAATGAAATATTTATTATCTAGTTTTTAAGCTATAGTCTGTTTCATATTTGTATTGCGTTTTACCTTAGAAACAAGGGTGGGCTCGACTTTTGACTTACTGTGGAGCGAATATGTCATTTTCTGAAGTTCTGTTGATTTGTTCGAAAAGAACAAGTACACATCTAGAGTTTGTGAACATAAATCGATTTTTAAACATAACAATCTCGACCCAAATGCTGTTATCGAAATTACCAAATTCAGCGAAAATGTACGGAAATGATCCCCTTCGAACATTGAAATGTTCACACGATTAACAAATAAAAGAATAAGAATAGGCATGCCATTTTGTAGTTAACAAACAGTTATCAATGTTAAAACACAAATTTTTACACATATTCCATATTTTGAAATGCTATAGTCTGTTTCAAAAATGTACTTTTTTACGAAAATGGTTTCATTTAAAACTGTTGTTCGAAATTCACCGTAGTAGTTACATATTGGATTGGTTTTGGTATCAATATAATCAGTACTTGATGATATATAAAGAATCATTCGAGAAAGTGGGCATTATCTTCATGCCCTTTTTAGCAGTACCGCATTTACTCAAAAATGCAGATTTTTTTTCTTCACATTTTTCGACTGGGGTCACCTCCGATAAAAAATTGTGAAAATTCAGAGAGGATTGCCAGAACGTTTTAAAGATGATTTATTTGTGGCATATATATTTGTGCATCTAACGCACTATGAATTGCACGATACAAGAAAGTATTAAATACCGTATAGGTTACAATACACCATTAGATTTTATGGGCGCAGCCATTTTATGAGCATAACATGGTATTCAGAATTAAGAGTATGGCTAATCCTGATTGGTCGATATGTGCGCCCGTTATTTTTTATTATTAGAGACTTCGTGCACTCTGCTTTATACAAAAGGCAAGATAAAAATTATTCCGTAGCCCTAAAGGCACTGAGATGACTTTTCAACGCTAGGACAAGACACGTATTTTCAAGGGCAAAATTGATAGGCATAGGAGATAAGTACAAAATACGCTAAGAAAAGCAACGCGAACCTATATTTTTTGGACCAAAAAATACTGTCCTAATAACTTTTCTTTGATTCTAGCAAGGTTTCGTTAAGAAAATCAACTTTCTAAAGTCTGTATCTCGAAAAAGGCTACCATTGTCGCCTATGGGGAAATTAATTGTCTATTTCAATCTATACAGCATCGACATTTCTTTATCATAGTGCTCAAAAAGTGTCAAAAACAGCCATTTTACTTGACATTTGATGTGAAACCGTATTTTTTGGTGACAAATGAAATATTTATTATCTAGTTTTTAAGCTATAGTCTGTTTCATATTTGTATTGCGTTTTACCTTAGAAACAAGGGTGGGCTCGACTTTTGACTTACTGTGGAGCGAATATGTCATTTTCTGAAGTTCTGTTGATTTGTTCGAAAAGAACAAGTACACATCTAGAGTTTGTGAACATAAATCGATTTTTAAACATAACAATCTCGACCCAAATGCTGTTATCGAAATTACCAAATTCAGCGAAAATGTACGGAAATGATCCCCTTCGAACATTGAAATGTTCACACGATTAACAAATAAAAGAATAAGAATAGGCATGCCATTTTGTAGTTAACAAACAGTTATCAATGTTAAAACACAAATTTTTACACATATTCCATATTTTGAAATGCTATAGTCTGTTTCAAAAATGTACTTTTTTACGAAAATGGTTTCATTTAAAACTGTTGTTCGAAATTCACCGTAGTAGTTACATATTGGATTGGTTTTGGTATCAATATAATCAGTACTTGATGATATATAAAGAATCATTCGAGAAAGTGGGCATTATCTTCATGCCCTTTTTAGCAGTACCGCATTTACTCAAAAATGCAGATTTTTTTTCTTCACATTTTTCGACTGGGGTCACCTCCGATAAAAAATTGTGAAAATTCAGAGAGGATTGCCAGAACGTTTTAAAGATGATTTATTTGTGGCATATATATTTGTGCATCTAACGCACTATGAATTGCACGATACAAGAAAGTATTAAATACCGTATAGGTTACAATACACCATTAGATTTTATGGGCGCAGCCATTTTATGAGCATAACATGGTATTCAGAATTAAGAGTATGGCTAATCCTGATTGGTCGATATGTGCGCCCGTTATTTTTTATTATTAGAGACTTCGTGCACTCTGCTTTATACAAAAGGCAAGATAAAAATTATTCCGTAGCCCTAAAGGCACTGAGATGACTTTTCAACGCTAGGACAAGACACGTATTTTCAAGGGCAAAATTGATAGGCATAGGAGATAAGTACAAAATACGCTAAGAAAAGCAACGCGAACCTATATTTTTTGGACCAAAAAATACTGTCCTAATAACTTTTCTTTGATTCTAGCAAGGTTTCGTTAAGAAAATCAACTTTCTAAAGTCTGTATCTCGAAAAAGGCTACCATTGTCGCCTATGGGGAAATTAATTGTCTATTTCAATCTATACAGCATCGACATTTCTTTATCATAGTGCTCAAAAAGTGTCAAAAACAGCCATTTTACTTGACATTTGATGTGAAACCGTATTTTTTGGTGACAAATGAAATATTTATTATCTAGTTTTTAAGCTATAGTCTGTTTCATATTTGTATTGCGTTTTACCTTAGAAACAAGGGTGGGCTCGACTTTTGACTTACTGTGGAGCGAATATGTCATTTTCTGAAGTTCTGTTGATTTGTTCGAAAAGAACAAGTACACATCTAGAGTTTGTGAACATAAATCGATTTTTAAACATAACAATCTCGACCCAAATGCTGTTATCGAAATTACCAAATTCAGCGAAAATGTACGGAAATGATCCCCTTCGAACATTGAAATGTTCACACGATTAACAAATAAAAGAATAAGAATAGGCATGCCATTTTGTAGTTAACAAACAGTTATCAATGTTAAAACACAAATTTTTACACATATTCCATATTTTGAAATGCTATAGTCTGTTTCAAAAATGTACTTTTTTACGAAAATGGTTTCATTTAAAACTGTTGTTCGAAATTCACCGTAGTAGTTACATATTGGATTGGTTTTGGTATCAATATAATCAGTACTTGATGATATATAAAGAATCATTCGAGAAAGTGGGCATTATCTTCATGCCCTTTTTAGCAGTACCGCATTTACTCAAAAATGCAGATTTTTTTTCTTCACATTTTTCGACTGGGGTCACCTCCGATAAAAAATTGTGAAAATTCAGAGAGGATTGCCAGAACGTTTTAAAGATGATTTATTTGTGGCATATATATTTGTGCATCTAACGCACTATGAATTGCACGATACAAGAAAGTATTAAATACCGTATAGGTTACAATACACCATTAGATTTTATGGGCGCAGCCATTTTATGAGCATAACATGGTATTCAGAATTAAGAGTATGGCTAATCCTGATTGGTCGATATGTGCGCCCGTTATTTTTTATTATTAGAGACTTCGTGCACTCTGCTTTATACAAAAGGCAAGATAAAAATTATTCCGTAGCCCTAAAGGCACTGAGATGACTTTTCAACGCTAGGACAAGACACGTATTTTCAAGGGCAAAATTGATAGGCATAGGAGATAAGTACAAAATACGCTAAGAAAAGCAACGCGAACCTATATTTTTTGGACCAAAAAATACTGTCCTAATAACTTTTCTTTGATTCTAGCAAGGTTTCGTTAAGAAAATCAACTTTCTAAAGTCTGTATCTCGAAAAAGGCTACCATTGTCGCCTATGGGGAAATTAATTGTCTATTTCAATCTATACAGCATCGACATTTCTTTATCATAGTGCTCAAAAAGTGTCAAAAACAGCCATTTTACTTGACATTTGATGTGAAACCGTATTTTTTGGTGACAAATGAAATATTTATTATCTAGTTTTTAAGCTATAGTCTGTTTCATATTTGTATTGCGTTTTACCTTAGAAACAAGGGTGGGCTCGACTTTTGACTTACTGTGGAGCGAATATGTCATTTTCTGAAGTTCTGTTGATTTGTTCGAAAAGAACAAGTACACATCTAGAGTTTGTGAACATAAATCGATTTTTAAACATAACAATCTCGACCCAAATGCTGTTATCGAAATTACCAAATTCAGCGAAAATGTACGGAAATGATCCCCTTCGAACATTGAAATGTTCACACGATTAACAAATAAAAGAATAAGAATAGGCATGCCATTTTGTAGTTAACAAACAGTTATCAATGTTAAAACACAAATTTTTACACATATTCCATATTTTGAAATGCTATAGTCTGTTTCAAAAATGTACTTTTTTACGAAAATGGTTTCATTTAAAACTGTTGTTCGAAATTCACCGTAGTAGTTACATATTGGATTGGTTTTGGTATCAATATAATCAGTACTTGATGATATATAAAGAATCATTCGAGAAAGTGGGCATTATCTTCATGCCCTTTTTAGCAGTACCGCATTTACTCAAAAATGCAGATTTTTTTTCTTCACATTTTTCGACTGGGGTCACCTCCGATAAAAAATTGTGAAAATTCAGAGAGGATTGCCAGAACGTTTTAAAGATGATTTATTTGTGGCATATATATTTGTGCATCTAACGCACTATGAATTGCACGATACAAGAAAGTATTAAATACCGTATAGGTTACAATACACCATTAGATTTTATGGGCGCAGCCATTTTATGAGCATAACATGGTATTCAGAATTAAGAGTATGGCTAATCCTGATTGGTCGATATGTGCGCCCGTTATTTTTTATTATTAGAGACTTCGTGCACTCTGCTTTATACAAAAGGCAAGATAAAAATTATTCCGTAGCCCTAAAGGCACTGAGATGACTTTTCAACGCTAGGACAAGACACGTATTTTCAAGGGCAAAATTGATAGGCATAGGAGATAAGTACAAAATACGCTAAGAAAAGCAACGCGAACCTATATTTTTTGGACCAAAAAATACTGTCCTAATAACTTTTCTTTGATTCTAGCAAGGTTTCGTTAAGAAAATCAACTTTCTAAAGTCTGTATCTCGAAAAAGGCTACCATTGTCGCCTATGGGGAAATTAATTGTCTATTTCAATCTATACAGCATCGACATTTCTTTATCATAGTGCTCAAAAAGTGTCAAAAACAGCCATTTTACTTGACATTTGATGTGAAACCGTATTTTTTGGTGACAAATGAAATATTTATTATCTAGTTTTTAAGCTATAGTCTGTTTCATATTTGTATTGCGTTTTACCTTAGAAACAAGGGTGGGCTCGACTTTTGACTTACTGTGGAGCGAATATGTCATTTTCTGAAGTTCTGTTGATTTGTTCGAAAAGAACAAGTACACATCTAGAGTTTGTGAACATAAATCGATTTTTAAACATAACAATCTCGACCCAAATGCTGTTATCGAAATTACCAAATTCAGCGAAAATGTACGGAAATGATCCCCTTCGAACATTGAAATGTTCACACGATTAACAAATAAAAGAATAAGAATAGGCATGCCATTTTGTAGTTAACAAACAGTTATCAATGTTAAAACACAAATTTTTACACATATTCCATATTTTGAAATGCTATAGTCTGTTTCAAAAATGTACTTTTTTACGAAAATGGTTTCATTTAAAACTGTTGTTCGAAATTCACCGTAGTAGTTACATATTGGATTGGTTTTGGTATCAATATAATCAGTACTTGATGATATATAAAGAATCATTCGAGAAAGTGGGCATTATCTTCATGCCCTTTTTAGCAGTACCGCATTTACTCAAAAATGCAGATTTTTTTTCTTCACATTTTTCGACTGGGGTCACCTCCGATAAAAAATTGTGAAAATTCAGAGAGGATTGCCAGAACGTTTTAAAGATGATTTATTTGTGGCATATATATTTGTGCATCTAACGCACTATGAATTGCACGATACAAGAAAGTATTAAATACCGTATAGGTTACAATACACCATTAGATTTTATGGGCGCAGCCATTTTATGAGCATAACATGGTATTCAGAATTAAGAGTATGGCTAATCCTGATTGGTCGATATGTGCGCCCGTTATTTTTTATTATTAGAGACTTCGTGCACTCTGCTTTATACAAAAGGCAAGATAAAAATTATTCCGTAGCCCTAAAGGCACTGAGATGACTTTTCAACGCTAGGACAAGACACGTATTTTCAAGGGCAAAATTGATAGGCATAGGAGATAAGTACAAAATACGCTAAGAAAAGCAACGCGAACCTATATTTTTTGGACCAAAAAATACTGTCCTAATAACTTTTCTTTGATTCTAGCAAGGTTTCGTTAAGAAAATCAACTTTCTAAAGTCTGTATCTCGAAAAAGGCTACCATTGTCGCCTATGGGGAAATTAATTGTCTATTTCAATCTATACAGCATCGACATTTCTTTATCATAGTGCTCAAAAAGTGTCAAAAACAGCCATTTTACTTGACATTTGATGTGAAACCGTATTTTTTGGTGACAAATGAAATATTTATTATCTAGTTTTTAAGCTATAGTCTGTTTCATATTTGTATTGCGTTTTACCTTAGAAACAAGGGTGGGCTCGACTTTTGACTTACTGTGGAGCGAATATGTCATTTTCTGAAGTTCTGTTGATTTGTTCGAAAAGAACAAGTACACATCTAGAGTTTGTGAACATAAATCGATTTTTAAACATAACAATCTCGACCCAAATGCTGTTATCGAAATTACCAAATTCAGCGAAAATGTACGGAAATGATCCCCTTCGAACATTGAAATGTTCACACGATTAACAAATAAAAGAATAAGAATAGGCATGCCATTTTGTAGTTAACAAACAGTTATCAATGTTAAAACACAAATTTTTACACATATTCCATATTTTGAAATGCTATAGTCTGTTTCAAAAATGTACTTTTTTACGAAAATGGTTTCATTTAAAACTGTTGTTCGAAATTCACCGTAGTAGTTACATATTGGATTGGTTTTGGTATCAATATAATCAGTACTTGATGATATATAAAGAATCATTCGAGAAAGTGGGCATTATCTTCATGCCCTTTTTAGCAGTACCGCATTTACTCAAAAATGCAGATTTTTTTTCTTCACATTTTTCGACTGGGGTCACCTCCGATAAAAAATTGTGAAAATTCAGAGAGGATTGCCAGAACGTTTTAAAGATGATTTATTTGTGGCATATATATTTGTGCATCTAACGCACTATGAATTGCACGATACAAGAAAGTATTAAATACCGTATAGGTTACAATACACCATTAGATTTTATGGGCGCAGCCATTTTATGAGCATAACATGGTATTCAGAATTAAGAGTATGGCTAATCCTGATTGGTCGATATGTGCGCCCGTTATTTTTTATTATTAGAGACTTCGTGCACTCTGCTTTATACAAAAGGCAAGATAAAAATTATTCCGTAGCCCTAAAGGCACTGAGATGACTTTTCAACGCTAGGACAAGACACGTATTTTCAAGGGCAAAATTGATAGGCATAGGAGATAAGTACAAAATACGCTAAGAAAAGCAACGCGAACCTATATTTTTTGGACCAAAAAATACTGTCCTAATAACTTTTCTTTGATTCTAGCAAGGTTTCGTTAAGAAAATCAACTTTCTAAAGTCTGTATCTCGAAAAAGGCTACCATTGTCGCCTATGGGGAAATTAATTGTCTATTTCAATCTATACAGCATCGACATTTCTTTATCATAGTGCTCAAAAAGTGTCAAAAACAGCCATTTTACTTGACATTTGATGTGAAACCGTATTTTTTGGTGACAAATGAAATATTTATTATCTAGTTTTTAAGCTATAGTCTGTTTCATATTTGTATTGCGTTTTACCTTAGAAACAAGGGTGGGCTCGACTTTTGACTTACTGTGGAGCGAATATGTCATTTTCTGAAGTTCTGTTGATTTGTTCGAAAAGAACAAGTACACATCTAGAGTTTGTGAACATAAATCGATTTTTAAACATAACAATCTCGACCCAAATGCTGTTATCGAAATTACCAAATTCAGCGAAAATGTACGGAAATGATCCCCTTCGAACATTGAAATGTTCACACGATTAACAAATAAAAGAATAAGAATAGGCATGCCATTTTGTAGTTAACAAACAGTTATCAATGTTAAAACACAAATTTTTACACATATTCCATATTTTGAAATGCTATAGTCTGTTTCAAAAATGTACTTTTTTACGAAAATGGTTTCATTTAAAACTGTTGTTCGAAATTCACCGTAGTAGTTACATATTGGATTGGTTTTGGTATCAATATAATCAGTACTTGATGATATATAAAGAATCATTCGAGAAAGTGGGCATTATCTTCATGCCCTTTTTAGCAGTACCGCATTTACTCAAAAATGCAGATTTTTTTTCTTCACATTTTTCGACTGGGGTCACCTCCGATAAAAAATTGTGAAAATTCAGAGAGGATTGCCAGAACGTTTTAAAGATGATTTATTTGTGGCATATATATTTGTGCATCTAACGCACTATGAATTGCACGATACAAGAAAGTATTAAATACCGTATAGGTTACAATACACCATTAGATTTTATGGGCGCAGCCATTTTATGAGCATAACATGGTATTCAGAATTAAGAGTATGGCTAATCCTGATTGGTCGATATGTGCGCCCGTTATTTTTTATTATTAGAGACTTCGTGCACTCTGCTTTATACAAAAGGCAAGATAAAAATTATTCCGTAGCCCTAAAGGCACTGAGATGACTTTTCAACGCTAGGACAAGACACGTATTTTCAAGGGCAAAATTGATAGGCATAGGAGATAAGTACAAAATACGCTAAGAAAAGCAACGCGAACCTATATTTTTTGGACCAAAAAATACTGTCCTAATAACTTTTCTTTGATTCTAGCAAGGTTTCGTTAAGAAAATCAACTTTCTAAAGTCTGTATCTCGAAAAAGGCTACCATTGTCGCCTATGGGGAAATTAATTGTCTATTTCAATCTATACAGCATCGACATTTCTTTATCATAGTGCTCAAAAAGTGTCAAAAACAGCCATTTTACTTGACATTTGATGTGAAACCGTATTTTTTGGTGACAAATGAAATATTTATTATCTAGTTTTTAAGCTATAGTCTGTTTCATATTTGTATTGCGTTTTACCTTAGAAACAAGGGTGGGCTCGACTTTTGACTTACTGTGGAGCGAATATGTCATTTTCTGAAGTTCTGTTGATTTGTTCGAAAAGAACAAGTACACATCTAGAGTTTGTGAACATAAATCGATTTTTAAACATAACAATCTCGACCCAAATGCTGTTATCGAAATTACCAAATTCAGCGAAAATGTACGGAAATGATCCCCTTCGAACATTGAAATGTTCACACGATTAACAAATAAAAGAATAAGAATAGGCATGCCATTTTGTAGTTAACAAACAGTTATCAATGTTAAAACACAAATTTTTACACATATTCCATATTTTGAAATGCTATAGTCTGTTTCAAAAATGTACTTTTTTACGAAAATGGTTTCATTTAAAACTGTTGTTCGAAATTCACCGTAGTAGTTACATATTGGATTGGTTTTGGTATCAATATAATCAGTACTTGATGATATATAAAGAATCATTCGAGAAAGTGGGCATTATCTTCATGCCCTTTTTAGCAGTACCGCATTTACTCAAAAATGCAGATTTTTTTTCTTCACATTTTTCGACTGGGGTCACCTCCGATAAAAAATTGTGAAAATTCAGAGAGGATTGCCAGAACGTTTTAAAGATGATTTATTTGTGGCATATATATTTGTGCATCTAACGCACTATGAATTGCACGATACAAGAAAGTATTAAATACCGTATAGGTTACAATACACCATTAGATTTTATGGGCGCAGCCATTTTATGAGCATAACATGGTATTCAGAATTAAGAGTATGGCTAATCCTGATTGGTCGATATGTGCGCCCGTTATTTTTTATTATTAGAGACTTCGTGCACTCTGCTTTATACAAAAGGCAAGATAAAAATTATTCCGTAGCCCTAAAGGCACTGAGATGACTTTTCAACGCTAGGACAAGACACGTATTTTCAAGGGCAAAATTGATAGGCATAGGAGATAAGTACAAAATACGCTAAGAAAAGCAACGCGAACCTATATTTTTTGGACCAAAAAATACTGTCCTAATAACTTTTCTTTGATTCTAGCAAGGTTTCGTTAAGAAAATCAACTTTCTAAAGTCTGTATCTCGAAAAAGGCTACCATTGTCGCCTATGGGGAAATTAATTGTCTATTTCAATCTATACAGCATCGACATTTCTTTATCATAGTGCTCAAAAAGTGTCAAAAACAGCCATTTTACTTGACATTTGATGTGAAACCGTATTTTTTGGTGACAAATGAAATATTTATTATCTAGTTTTTAAGCTATAGTCTGTTTCATATTTGTATTGCGTTTTACCTTAGAAACAAGGGTGGGCTCGACTTTTGACTTACTGTGGAGCGAATATGTCATTTTCTGAAGTTCTGTTGATTTGTTCGAAAAGAACAAGTACACATCTAGAGTTTGTGAACATAAATCGATTTTTAAACATAACAATCTCGACCCAAATGCTGTTATCGAAATTACCAAATTCAGCGAAAATGTACGGAAATGATCCCCTTCGAACATTGAAATGTTCACACGATTAACAAATAAAAGAATAAGAATAGGCATGCCATTTTGTAGTTAACAAACAGTTATCAATGTTAAAACACAAATTTTTACACATATTCCATATTTTGAAATGCTATAGTCTGTTTCAAAAATGTACTTTTTTACGAAAATGGTTTCATTTAAAACTGTTGTTCGAAATTCACCGTAGTAGTTACATATTGGATTGGTTTTGGTATCAATATAATCAGTACTTGATGATATATAAAGAATCATTCGAGAAAGTGGGCATTATCTTCATGCCCTTTTTAGCAGTACCGCATTTACTCAAAAATGCAGATTTTTTTTCTTCACATTTTTCGACTGGGGTCACCTCCGATAAAAAATTGTGAAAATTCAGAGAGGATTGCCAGAACGTTTTAAAGATGATTTATTTGTGGCATATATATTTGTGCATCTAACGCACTATGAATTGCACGATACAAGAAAGTATTAAATACCGTATACAGCATCGACATTTCTTTATCATAGTGCTCAAAAAGTGTCAAAAACAGCCATTTTACTTGACATTTGATGTGAAACCGTATTTTTTGGTGACAAATGAAATATTTATTATCTAGTTTTTAAGCTATAGTCTGTTTCATATTTGTATTGCGTTTTACCTTAGAAACAAGGGTGGGCTCGACTTTTGACTTACTGTGGAGCGAATATGTCATTTTCTGAAGTTCTGTTGATTTGTTCGAAAAGAACAAGTACACATCTAGAGTTTGTGAACATAAATCGATTTTTAAACATAACAATCTCGACCCAAATGCTGTTATCGAAATTACCAAATTCAGCGAAAATGTACGGAAATGATCCCCTTCGAACATTGAAATGTTCACACGATTAACAAATAAAAGAATAAGAATAGGCATGCCATTTTGTAGTTAACAAACAGTTATCAATGTTAAAACACAAATTTTTACACATATTCCATATTTTGAAATGCTATAGTCTGTTTCAAAAATGTACTTTTTTACGAAAATGGTTTCATTTAAAACTGTTGTTCGAAATTCACCGTAGTAGTTACATATTGGATTGGTTTTGGTATCAATATAATCAGTACTTGATGATATATAAAGAATCATTCGAGAAAGTGGGCATTATCTTCATGCCCTTTTTAGCAGTACCGCATTTACTCAAAAATGCAGATTTTTTTTCTTCACATTTTTCGACTGGGGTCACCTCCGATAAAAAATTGTGAAAATTCAGAGAGGATTGCCAGAACGTTTTAAAGATGATTTATTTGTGGCATATATATTTGTGCATCTAACGCACTATGAATTGCACGATACAAGAAAGTATTAAATACCGTATAGGTTACAATACACCATTAGATTTTATGGGCGCAGCCATTTTATGAGCATAACATGGTATTCAGAATTAAGAGTATGGCTAATCCTGATTGGTCGATATGTGCGCCCGTTATTTTTTATTATTAGAGACTTCGTGCACTCTGCTTTATACAAAAGGCAAGATAAAAATTATTCCGTAGCCCTAAAGGCACTGAGATGACTTTTCAACGCTAGGACAAGACACGTATTTTCAAGGGCAAAATTGATAGGCATAGGAGATAAGTACAAAATACGCTAAGAAAAGCAACGCGAACCTATATTTTTTGGACCAAAAAATACTGTCCTAATAACTTTTCTTTGATTCTAGCAAGGTTTCGTTAAGAAAATCAACTTTCTAAAGTCTGTATCTCGAAAAAGGCTACCATTGTCGCCTATGGGGAAATTAATTGTCTATTTCAATCTATACAGCATCGACATTTCTTTATCATAGTGCTCAAAAAGTGTCAAAAACAGCCATTTTACTTGACATTTGATGTGAAACCGTATTTTTTGGTGACAAATGAAATATTTATTATCTAGTTTTTAAGCTATAGTCTGTTTCATATTTGTATTGCGTTTTACCTTAGAAACAAGGGTGGGCTCGACTTTTGACTTACTGTGGAGCGAATATGTCATTTTCTGAAGTTCTGTTGATTTGTTCGAAAAGAACAAGTACACATCTAGAGTTTGTGAACATAAATCGATTTTTAAACATAACAATCTCGACCCAAATGCTGTTATCGAAATTACCAAATTCAGCGAAAATGTACGGAAATGATCCCCTTCGAACATTGAAATGTTCACACGATTAACAAATAAAAGAATAAGAATAGGCATGCCATTTTGTAGTTAACAAACAGTTATCAATGTTAAAACACAAATTTTTACACATATTCCATATTTTGAAATGCTATAGTCTGTTTCAAAAATGTACTTTTTTACGAAAATGGTTTCATTTAAAACTGTTGTTCGAAATTCACCGTAGTAGTTACATATTGGATTGGTTTTGGTATCAATATAATCAGTACTTGATGATATATAAAGAATCATTCGAGAAAGTGGGCATTATCTTCATGCCCTTTTTAGCAGTACCGCATTTACTCAAAAATGCAGATTTTTTTTCTTCACATTTTTCGACTGGGGTCACCTCCGATAAAAAATTGTGAAAATTCAGAGAGGATTGCCAGAACGTTTTAAAGATGATTTATTTGTGGCATATATATTTGTGCATCTAACGCACTATGAATTGCACGATACAAGAAAGTATTAAATACCGTATAGGTTACAATACACCATTAGATTTTATGGGCGCAGCCATTTTATGAGCATAACATGGTATTCAGAATTAAGAGTATGGCTAATCCTGATTGGTCGATATGTGCGCCCGTTATTTTTTATTATTAGAGACTTCGTGCACTCTGCTTTATACAAAAGGCAAGATAAAAATTATTCCGTAGCCCTAAAGGCACTGAGATGACTTTTCAACGCTAGGACAAGACACGTATTTTCAAGGGCAAAATTGATAGGCATAGGAGATAAGTACAAAATACGCTAAGAAAAGCAACGCGAACCTATATTTTTTGGACCAAAAAATACTGTCCTAATAACTTTTCTTTGATTCTAGCAAGGTTTCGTTAAGAAAATCAACTTTCTAAAGTCTGTATCTCGAAAAAGGCTACCATTGTCGCCTATGGGGAAATTAATTGTCTATTTCAATCTATACAGCATCGACATTTCTTTATCATAGTGCTCAAAAAGTGTCAAAAACAGCCATTTTACTTGACATTTGATGTGAAACCGTATTTTTTGGTGACAAATGAAATATTTATTATCTAGTTTTTAAGCTATAGTCTGTTTCATATTTGTATTGCGTTTTACCTTAGAAACAAGGGTGGGCTCGACTTTTGACTTACTGTGGAGCGAATATGTCATTTTCTGAAGTTCTGTTGATTTGTTCGAAAAGAACAAGTACACATCTAGAGTTTGTGAACATAAATCGATTTTTAAACATAACAATCTCGACCCAAATGCTGTTATCGAAATTACCAAATTCAGCGAAAATGTACGGAAATGATCCCCTTCGAACATTGAAATGTTCACACGATTAACAAATAAAAGAATAAGAATAGGCATGCCATTTTGTAGTTAACAAACAGTTATCAATGTTAAAACACAAATTTTTACACATATTCCATATTTTGAAATGCTATAGTCTGTTTCAAAAATGTACTTTTTTACGAAAATGGTTTCATTTAAAACTGTTGTTCGAAATTCACCGTAGTAGTTACATATTGGATTGGTTTTGGTATCAATATAATCAGTACTTGATGATATATAAAGAATCATTCGAGAAAGTGGGCATTATCTTCATGCCCTTTTTAGCAGTACCGCATTTACTCAAAAATGCAGATTTTTTTTCTTCACATTTTTCGACTGGGGTCACCTCCGATAAAAAATTGTGAAAATTCAGAGAGGATTGCCAGAACGTTTTAAAGATGATTTATTTGTGGCATATATATTTGTGCATCTAACGCACTATGAATTGCACGATACAAGAAAGTATTAAATACCGTATAGGTTACAATACACCATTAGATTTTATGGGCGCAGCCATTTTATGAGCATAACATGGTATTCAGAATTAAGAGTATGGCTAATCCTGATTGGTCGATATGTGCGCCCGTTATTTTTTATTATTAGAGACTTCGTGCACTCTGCTTTATACAAAAGGCAAGATAAAAATTATTCCGTAGCCCTAAAGGCACTGAGATGACTTTTCAACGCTAGGACAAGACACGTATTTTCAAGGGCAAAATTGATAGGCATAGGAGATAAGTACAAAATACGCTAAGAAAAGCAACGCGAACCTATATTTTTTGGACCAAAAAATACTGTCCTAATAACTTTTCTTTGATTCTAGCAAGGTTTCGTTAAGAAAATCAACTTTCTAAAGTCTGTATCTCGAAAAAGGCTACCATTGTCGCCTATGGGGAAATTAATTGTCTATTTCAATCTATACAGCATCGACATTTCTTTATCATAGTGCTCAAAAAGTGTCAAAAACAGCCATTTTACTTGACATTTGATGTGAAACCGTATTTTTTGGTGACAAATGAAATATTTATTATCTAGTTTTTAAGCTATAGTCTGTTTCATATTTGTATTGCGTTTTACCTTAGAAACAAGGGTGGGCTCGACTTTTGACTTACTGTGGAGCGAATATGTCATTTTCTGAAGTTCTGTTGATTTGTTCGAAAAGAACAAGTACACATCTAGAGTTTGTGAACATAAATCGATTTTTAAACATAACAATCTCGACCCAAATGCTGTTATCGAAATTACCAAATTCAGCGAAAATGTACGGAAATGATCCCCTTCGAACATTGAAATGTTCACACGATTAACAAATAAAAGAATAAGAATAGGCATGCCATTTTGTAGTTAACAAACAGTTATCAATGTTAAAACACAAATTTTTACACATATTCCATATTTTGAAATGCTATAGTCTGTTTCAAAAATGTACTTTTTTACGAAAATGGTTTCATTTAAAACTGTTGTTCGAAATTCACCGTAGTAGTTACATATTGGATTGGTTTTGGTATCAATATAATCAGTACTTGATGATATATAAAGAATCATTCGAGAAAGTGGGCATTATCTTCATGCCCTTTTTAGCAGTACCGCATTTACTCAAAAATGCAGATTTTTTTTCTTCACATTTTTCGACTGGGGTCACCTCCGATAAAAAATTGTGAAAATTCAGAGAGGATTGCCAGAACGTTTTAAAGATGATTTATTTGTGGCATATATATTTGTGCATCTAACGCACTATGAATTGCACGATACAAGAAAGTATTAAATACCGTATAGGTTACAATACACCATTAGATTTTATGGGCGCAGCCATTTTATGAGCATAACATGGTATTCAGAATTAAGAGTATGACTAATCCTGATTGGTCGATATGTGCGCCCGTTATTTTTTATTATTAGAGACTTCGTGCACTCTGCTTTATACAAAAGGCAAGATAAAAATTATTCCGTAGCCCTAAAGGCACTGAGATGACTTTTCAACGCTAGGACAAGACACGTATTTTCAAGGGCAAAATTGATAGGCATAGGAGATAAGTACAAAATACGCTAAGAAAAGCAACGCGAACCTATATTTTTTGGACCAAAAAATACTGTCCTAATAACTTTTCTTTGATTCTAGCAAGGTTTCGTTAAGAAAATCAACTTTCTAAAGTCTGTATCTCGAAAAAGGCTACCATTGTCGCCTATGGGGAAATTAATTGTCTATTTCAATCTATACAGCATCGACATTTCTTTATCATAGTGCTCAAAAAGTGTCAAAAACAGCCATTTTACTTGACATTTGATGTGAAACCGTATTTTTTGGTGACAAATGAAATATTTATTATCTAGTTTTTAAGCTATAGTCTGTTTCATATTTGTATTGCGTTTTACCTTAGAAACAAGGGTGGGCTCGACTTTTGACTTACTGTGGAGCGAATATGTCATTTTCTGAAGTTCTGTTGATTTGTTCGAAAAGAACAAGTACACATCTAGAGTTTGTGAACATAAATCGATTTTTAAACATAACAATCTCGACCCAAATGCTGTTATCGAAATTACCAAATTCAGCGAAAATGTACGGAAATGATCCCCTTCGAACATTGAAATGTTCACACGATTAACAAATAAAAGAATAAGAATAGGCATGCCATTTTGTAGTTAACAAACAGTTATCAATGTTAAAACACAAATTTTTACACATATTCCATATTTTGAAATGCTATAGTCTGTTTCAAAAATGTACTTTTTTACGAAAATGGTTTCATTTAAAACTGTTGTTCGAAATTCACCGTAGTAGTTACATATTGGATTGGTTTTGGTATCAATATAATCAGTACTTGATGATATATAAAGAATCATTCGAGAAAGTGGGCATTATCTTCATGCCCTTTTTAGCAGTACCGCATTTACTCAAAAATGCAGATTTTTTTTCTTCACATTTTTCGACTGGGGTCACCTCCGATAAAAAATTGTGAAAATTCAGAGAGGATTGCCAGAACGTTTTAAAGATGATTTATTTGTGGCATATATATTTGTGCATCTAACGCACTATGAATTGCACGATACAAGAAAGTATTAAATACCGTATAGGTTACAATACACCATTAGATTTTATGGGCGCAGCCATTTTATGAGCATAACATGGTATTCAGAATTAAGAGTATGGCTAATCCTGATTGGTCGATATGTGCGCCCGTTATTTTTTATTATTAGAGACTTCGTGCACTCTGCTTTATACAAAAGGCAAGATAAAAATTATTCCGTAGCCCTAAAGGCACTGAGATGACTTTTCAACGCTAGGACAAGACACGTATTTTCAAGGGCAAAATTGATAGGCATAGGAGATAAGTACAAAATACGCTAAGAAAAGCAACGCGAACCTATATTTTTTGGACCAAAAAATACTGTCCTAATAACTTTTCTTTGATTCTAGCAAGGTTTCGTTAAGAAAATCAACTTTCTAAAGTCTGTATCTCGAAAAAGGCTACCATTGTCGCCTATGGGGAAATTAATTGTCTATTTCAATCTATACAGCATCGACATTTCTTTATCATAGTGCTCAAAAAGTGTCAAAAACAGCCATTTTACTTGACATTTGATGTGAAACCGTATTTTTTGGTGACAAATGAAATATTTATTATCTAGTTTTTAAGCTATAGTCTGTTTCATATTTGTATTGCGTTTTACCTTAGAAACAAGGGTGGGCTCGACTTTTGACTTACTGTGGAGCGAATATGTCATTTTCTGAAGTTCTGTTGATTTGTTCGAAAAGAACAAGTACACATCTAGAGTTTGTGAACATAAATCGATTTTTAAACATAACAATCTCGACCCAAATGCTGTTATCGAAATTACCAAATTCAGCGAAAATGTACGGAAATGATCCCCTTCGAACATTGAAATGTTCACACGATTAACAAATAAAAGAATAAGAATAGGCATGCCATTTTGTAGTTAACAAACAGTTATCAATGTTAAAACACAAATTTTTACACATATTCCATATTTTGAAATGCTATAGTCTGTTTCAAAAATGTACTTTTTTACGAAAATGGTTTCATTTAAAACTGTTGTTCGAAATTCACCGTAGTAGTTACATATTGGATTGGTTTTGGTATCAATATAATCAGTACTTGATGATATATAAAGAATCATTCGAGAAAGTGGGCATTATCTTCATGCCCTTTTTAGCAGTACCGCATTTACTCAAAAATGCAGATTTTTTTTCTTCACATTTTTCGACTGGGGTCACCTCCGATAAAAAATTGTGAAAATTCAGAGAGGATTGCCAGAACGTTTTAAAGATGATTTATTTGTGGCATATATATTTGTGCATCTAACGCACTATGAATTGCACGATACAAGAAAGTATTAAATACCGTATAGGTTACAATACACCATTAGATTTTATGGGCGCAGCCATTTTATGAGCATAACATGGTATTCAGAATTAAGAGTATGGCTAATCCTGATTGGTCGATATGTGCGCCCGTTATTTTTTATTATTAGAGACTTCGTGCACTCTGCTTTATACAAAAGGCAAGATAAAAATTATTCCGTAGCCCTAAAGGCACTGAGATGACTTTTCAACGCTAGGACAAGACACGTATTTTCAAGGGCAAAATTGATAGGCATAGGAGATAAGTACAAAATACGCTAAGAAAAGCAACGCGAACCTATATTTTTTGGACCAAAAAATACTGTCCTAATAACTTTTCTTTGATTCTAGCAAGGTTTCGTTAAGAAAATCAACTTTCTAAAGTCTGTATCTCGAAAAAGGCTACCATTGTCGCCTATGGGGAAATTAATTGTCTATTTCAATCTATACAGCATCGACATTTCTTTATCATAGTGCTCAAAAAGTGTCAAAAACAGCCATTTTACTTGACATTTGATGTGAAACCGTATTTTTTGGTGACAAATGAAATATTTATTATCTAGTTTTTAAGCTATAGTCTGTTTCATATTTGTATTGCGTTTTACCTTAGAAACAAGGGTGGGCTCGACTTTTGACTTACTGTGGAGCGAATATGTCATTTTCTGAAGTTCTGTTGATTTGTTCGAAAAGAACAAGTACACATCTAGAGTTTGTGAACATAAATCGATTTTTAAACATAACAATCTCGACCCAAATGCTGTTATCGAAATTACCAAATTCAGCGAAAATGTACGGAAATGATCCCCTTCGAACATTGAAATGTTCACACGATTAACAAATAAAAGAATAAGAATAGGCATGCCATTTTGTAGTTAACAAACAGTTATCAATGTTAAAACACAAATTTTTACACATATTCCATATTTTGAAATGCTATAGTCTGTTTCAAAAATGTACTTTTTTACGAAAATGGTTTCATTTAAAACTGTTGTTCGAAATTCACCGTAGTAGTTACATATTGGATTGGTTTTGGTATCAATATAATCAGTACTTGATGATATATAAAGAATCATTCGAGAAAGTGGGCATTATCTTCATGCCCTTTTTAGCAGTACCGCATTTACTCAAAAATGCAGATTTTTTTTCTTCACATTTTTCGACTGGGGTCACCTCCGATAAAAAATTGTGAAAATTCAGAGAGGATTGCCAGAACGTTTTAAAGATGATTTATTTGTGGCATATATATTTGTGCATCTAACGCACTATGAATTGCACGATACAAGAAAGTATTAAATACCGTATAGGTTACAATACACCATTAGATTTTATGGGCGCAGCCATTTTATGAGCATAACATGGTATTCAGAATTAAGAGTATGGCTAATCCTGATTGGTCGATATGTGCGCCCGTTATTTTTTATTATTAGAGACTTCGTGCACTCTGCTTTATACAAAAGGCAAGATAAAAATTATTCCGTAGCCCTAAAGGCACTGAGATGACTTTTTAACAACGCTAGGACAAGACACGTATTTTCAAGGGCAAAATTGATAGGCATAGGAGATAAGTACAAAATACGCTAAGAAAAGCAACGCGAACCTATATTTTTTGGACCAAAAAATACTGTCCTAATAACTTTTCTTTGATTCTAGCAAGGTTTCGTTAAGAAAATCAACTTTCTAAAGTCTGTATCTCGAAAAAGGCTACCATTGTCGCCTATGGGGAAATTAATTGTCTATTTCAATCTATACAGCATCGACATTTCTTTATCATAGTGCTCAAAAAGTGTCAAAAACAGCCATTTTACTTGACATTTGATGTGAAACCGTATTTTTTGGTGACAAATGAAATATTTATTATCTAGTTTTTAAGCTATAGTCTGTTTCATATTTGTATTGCGTTTTACCTTAGAAACAAGGGTGGGCTCGACTTTTGACTTACTGTGGAGCGAATATGTCATTTTCTGAAGTTCTGTTGATTTGTTCGAAAAGAACAAGTACACATCTAGAGTTTGTGAACATAAATCGATTTTTAAACATAACAATCTCGACCCAAATGCTGTTATCGAAATTACCAAATTCAGCGAAAATGTACGGAAATGATCCCCTTCGAACATTGAAATGTTCACACGATTAACAAATAAAAGAATAAGAATAGGCATGCCATTTTGTAGTTAACAAACAGTTATCAATGTTAAAACACAAATTTTTACACATATTCCATATTTTGAAATGCTATAGTCTGTTTCAAAAATGTACTTTTTTACGAAAATGGTTTCATTTAAAACTGTTGTTCGAAATTCACCGTAGTAGTTACATATTGGATTGGTTTTGGTATCAATATAATCAGTACTTGATGATATATAAAGAATCATTCGAGAAAGTGGGCATTATCTTCATGCCCTTTTTAGCAGTACCGCATTTACTCAAAAATGCAGATTTTTTTTCTTCACATTTTTCGACTGGGGTCACCTCCGATAAAAAATTGTGAAAATTCAGAGAGGATTGCCAGAACGTTTTAAAGATGATTTATTTGTGGCATATATATTTGTGCATCTAACGCACTATGAATTGCACGATACAAGAAAGTATTAAATACCGTATAGGTTACAATACACCATTAGATTTTATGGGCGCAGCCATTTTATGAGCATAACATGGTATTCAGAATTAAGAGTATGGCTAATCCTGATTGGTCGATATGTGCGCCCGTTATTTTTTATTATTAGAGACTTCGTGCACTCTGCTTTATACAAAAGGCAAGATAAAAATTATTCCGTAGCCCTAAAGGCACTGAGATGACTTTTCAACGCTAGGACAAGACACGTATTTTCAAGGGCAAAATTGATAGGCATAGGAGATAAGTACAAAATACGCTAAGAAAAGCAACGCGAACCTATATTTTTTGGACCAAAAAATACTGTCCTAATAACTTTTCTTTGATTCTAGCAAGGTTTCGTTAAGAAAATCAACTTTCTAAAGTCTGTATCTCGAAAAAGGCTACCATTGTCGCCTATGGGGAAATTAATTGTCTATTTCAATCTATACAGCATCGACATTTCTTTATCATAGTGCTCAAAAAGTGTCAAAAACAGCCATTTTACTTGACATTTGATGTGAAACCGTATTTTTTGGTGACAAATGAAATATTTATTATCTAGTTTTTAAGCTATAGTCTGTTTCATATTTGTATTGCGTTTTACCTTAGAAACAAGGGTGGGCTCGACTTTTGACTTACTGTGGAGCGAATATGTCATTTTCTGAAGTTCTGTTGATTTGTTCGAAAAGAACAAGTACACATCTAGAGTTTGTGAACATAAATCGATTTTTAAACATAACAATCTCGACCCAAATGCTGTTATCGAAATTACCAAATTCAGCGAAAATGTACGGAAATGATCCCCTTCGAACATTGAAATGTTCACACGATTAACAAATAAAAGAATAAGAATAGGCATGCCATTTTGTAGTTAACAAACAGTTATCAATGTTAAAACACAAATTTTTACACATATTCCATATTTTGAAATGCTATAGTCTGTTTCAAAAATGTACTTTTTTACGAAAATGGTTTCATTTAAAACTGTTGTTCGAAATTCACCGTAGTAGTTACATATTGGATTGGTTTTGGTATCAATATAATCAGTACTTGATGATATATAAAGAATCATTCGAGAAAGTGGGCATTATCTTCATGCCCTTTTTAGCAGTACCGCATTTACTCAAAAATGCAGATTTTTTTTCTTCACATTTTTCGACTGGGGTCACCTCCGATAAAAAATTGTGAAAATTCAGAGAGGATTGCCAGAACGTTTTAAAGATGATTTATTTGTGGCATATATATTTGTGCATCTAACGCACTATGAATTGCACGATACAAGAAAGTATTAAATACCGTATAGGTTACAATACACCATTAGATTTTATGGGCGCAGCCATTTTATGAGCATAACATGGTATTCAGAATTAAGAGTATGGCTAATCCTGATTGGTCGATATGTGCGCCCGTTATTTTTTATTATTAGAGACTTCGTGCACTCTGCTTTATACAAAAGGCAAGATAAAAATTATTCCGTAGCCCTAAAGGCACTGAGATGACTTTTCAACGCTAGGACAAGACACGTATTTTCAAGGGCAAAATTGATAGGCATAGGAGATAAGTACAAAATACGCTAAGAAAAGCAACGCGAACCTATATTTTTTGGACCAAAAAATACTGTCCTAATAACTTTTCTTTGATTCTAGCAAGGTTTCGTTAAGAAAATCAACTTTCTAAAGTCTGTATCTCGAAAAAGGCTACCATTGTCGCCTATGGGGAAATTAATTGTCTATTTCAATCTATACAGCATCGACATTTCTTTATCATAGTGCTCAAAAAGTGTCAAAAACAGCCATTTTACTTGACATTTGATGTGAAACCGTATTTTTTGGTGACAAATGAAATATTTATTATCTAGTTTTTAAGCTATAGTCTGTTTCATATTTGTATTGCGTTTTACCTTAGAAACAAGGGTGGGCTCGACTTTTGACTTACTGTGGAGCGAATATGTCATTTTCTGAAGTTCTGTTGATTTGTTCGAAAAGAACAAGTACACATCTAGAGTTTGTGAACATAAATCGATTTTTAAACATAACAATCTCGACCCAAATGCTGTTATCGAAATTACCAAATTCAGCGAAAATGTACGGAAATGATCCCCTTCGAACATTGAAATGTTCACACGATTAACAAATAAAAGAATAAGAATAGGCATGCCATTTTGTAGTTAACAAACAGTTATCAATGTTAAAACACAAATTTTTACACATATTCCATATTTTGAAATGCTATAATCTGTTTCAAAAATGTACTTTTTTACGAAAATGGTTTCATTTAAAACTGTTGTTCGAAATTCACCGTAGTAGTTACATATTGGATTGGTTTTGGTATCAATATAATCAGTACTTGATGATATATAAAGAATCATTCGAGAAAGTGGGCATTATCTTCATGCCCTTTTTAGCAGTACCGCATTTACTCAAAAATGCAGATTTTTTTTCTTCACATTTTTCGACTGGGGTCACCTCCGATAAAAAATTGTGAAAATTCAGAGAGGATTGCCAGAACGTTTTAAAGATGATTTATTTGTGGCATATATATTTGTGCATCTAACGCACTATGAATTGCACGATACAAGAAAGTATTAAATACCGTATAGGTTACAATACACCATTAGATTTTATGGGCGCAGCCATTTTATGAGCATAACATGGTATTCAGAATTAAGAGTATGGCTAATCCTGATTGGTCGATATGTGCGCCCGTTATTTTTTATTATTAGAGACTTCGTGCACTCTGCTTTATACAAAAGGCAAGATAAAAATTATTCCGTAGCCCTAAAGGCACTGAGATGACTTTTCAACGCTAGGACAAGACACGTATTTTCAAGGGCAAAATTGATAGGCATAGGAGATAAGTACAAAATACGCTAAGAAAAGCAACGCGAACCTATATTTTTTGGACCAAAAAATACTGTCCTAATAACTTTTCTTTGATTCTAGCAAGGTTTCGTTAAGAAAATCAACTTTCTAAAGTCTGTATCTCGAAAAAGGCTACCATTGTCGCCTATGGGGAAATTAATTGTCTATTTCAATCTATACAGCATCGACATTTCTTTATCATAGTGCTCAAAAAGTGTCAAAAACAGCCATTTTACTTGACATTTGATGTGAAACCGTATTTTTTGGTGACAAATGAAATATTTATTATCTAGTTTTTAAGCTATAGTCTGTTTCATATTTGTATTGCGTTTTACCTTAGAAACAAGGGTGGGCTCGACTTTTGACTTACTGTGGAGCGAATATGTCATTTTCTGAAGTTCTGTTGATTTGTTCGAAAAGAACAAGTACACATCTAGAGTTTGTGAACATAAATCGATTTTTAAACATAACAATCTCGACCCAAATGCTGTTATCGAAATTACCAAATTCAGCGAAAATGTACGGAAATGATCCCCTTCGAACATTGAAATGTTCACACGATTAACAAATAAAAGAATAAGAATAGGCATGCCATTTTGTAGTTAACAAACAGTTATCAATGTTAAAACACAAATTTTTACACATATTCCATATTTTGAAATGCTATAGTCTGTTTCAAAAATGTACTTTTTTACGAAAATGGTTTCATTTAAAACTGTTGTTCGAAATTCACCGTAGTAGTTACATATTGGATTGGTTTTGGTATCAATATAATCAGTACTTGATGATATATAAAGAATCATTCGAGAAAGTGGGCATTATCTTCATGCCCTTTTTAGCAGTACCGCATTTACTCAAAAATGCAGATTTTTTTTCTTCACATTTTTCGACTGGGGTCACCTCCGATAAAAAATTGTGAAAATTCAGAGAGGATTGCCAGAACGTTTTAAAGATGATTTATTTGTGGCATATATATTTGTGCATCTAACGCACTATGAATTGCACGATACAAGAAAGTATTAAATACCGTATAGGTTACAATACACCATTAGATTTTATGGGCGCAGCCATTTTATGAGCATAACATGGTATTCAGAATTAAGAGTATGGCTAATCCTGATTGGTCGATATGTGCGCCCGTTATTTTTTATTATTAGAGACTTCGTGCACTCTGCTTTATACAAAAGGCAAGATAAAAATTATTCCGTAGCCCTAAAGGCACTGAGATGACTTTTCAACGCTAGGACAAGACACGTATTTTCAAGGGCAAAATTGATAGGCATAGGAGATAAGTACAAAATACGCTAAGAAAAGCAACGCGAACCTATATTTTTTGGACCAAAAAATACTGTCCTAATAACTTTTCTTTGATTCTAGCAAGGTTTCGTTAAGAAAATCAACTTTCTAAAGTCTGTATCTCGAAAAAGGCTACCATTGTCGCCTATGGGGAAATTAATTGTCTATTTCAATCTATACAGCATCGACATTTCTTTATCATAGTGCTCAAAAAGTGTCAAAAACAGCCATTTTACTTGACATTTGATGTGAAACCGTATTTTTTGGTGACAAATGAAATATTTATTATCTAGTTTTTAAGCTATAGTCTGTTTCATATTTGTATTGCGTTTTACCTTAGAAACAAGGGTGGGCTCGACTTTTGACTTACTGTGGAGCGAATATGTCATTTTCTGAAGTTCTGTTGATTTGTTCGAAAAGAACAAGTACACATCTAGAGTTTGTGAACATAAATCGATTTTTAAACATAACAATCTCGACCCAAATGCTGTTATCGAAATTACCAAATTCAGCGAAAATGTACGGAAATGATCCCCTTCGAACATTGAAATGTTCACACGATTAACAAATAAAAGAATAAGAATAGGCATGCCATTTTGTAGTTAACAAACAGTTATCAATGTTAAAACACAAATTTTTACACATATTCCATATTTTGAAATGCTATAGTCTGTTTCAAAAATGTACTTTTTTACGAAAATGGTTTCATTTAAAACTGTTGTTCGAAATTCACCGTAGTAGTTACATATTGGATTGGTTTTGGTATCAATATAATCAGTACTTGATGATATATAAAGAATCATTCGAGAAAGTGGGCATTATCTTCATGCCCTTTTTAGCAGTACCGCATTTACTCAAAAATGCAGATTTTTTTTCTTCACATTTTTCGACTGGGGTCACCTCCGATAAAAAATTGTGAAAATTCAGAGAGGATTGCCAGAACGTTTTAAAGATGATTTATTTGTGGCATATATATTTGTGCATCTAACGCACTATGAATTGCACGATACAAGAAAGTATTAAATACCGTATAGGTTACAATACACCATTAGATTTTATGGGCGCAGCCATTTTATGAGCATAACATGGTATTCAGAATTAAGAGTATGGCTAATCCTGATTGGTCGATATGTGCGCCCGTTATTTTTTATTATTAGAGACTTCGTGCACTCTGCTTTATACAAAAGGCAAGATAAAAATTATTCCGTAGCCCTAAAGGCACTGAGATGACTTTTCAACGCTAGGACAAGACACGTATTTTCAAGGGCAAAATTGATAGGCATAGGAGATAAGTACAAAATACGCTAAGAAAAGCAACGCGAACCTATATTTTTTGGACCAAAAAATACTGTCCTAATAACTTTTCTTTGATTCTAGCAAGGTTTCGTTAAGAAAATCAACTTTCTAAAGTCTGTATCTCGAAAAAGGCTACCATTGTCGCCTATGGGGAAATTAATTGTCTATTTCAATCTATACAGCATCGACATTTCTTTATCATAGTGCTCAAAAAGTGTCAAAAACAGCCATTTTACTTGACATTTGATGTGAAACCGTATTTTTTGGTGACAAATGAAATATTTATTATCTAGTTTTTAAGCTATAGTCTGTTTCATATTTGTATTGCGTTTTACCTTAGAAACAAGGGTGGGCTCGACTTTTGACTTACTGTGGAGCGAATATGTCATTTTCTGAAGTTCTGTTGATTTGTTCGAAAAGAACAAGTACACATCTAGAGTTTGTGAACATAAATCGATTTTTAAACATAACAATCTCGACCCAAATGCTGTTATCGAAATTACCAAATTCAGCGAAAATGTACGGAAATGATCCCCTTCGAACATTGAAATGTTCACACGATTAACAAATAAAAGAATAAGAATAGGCATGCCATTTTGTAGTTAACAAACAGTTATCAATGTTAAAACACAAATTTTTACACATATTCCATATTTTGAAATGCTATAGTCTGTTTCAAAAATGTACTTTTTTACGAAAATGGTTTCATTTAAAACTGTTGTTCGAAATTCACCGTAGTAGTTACATATTGGATTGGTTTTGGTATCAATATAATCAGTACTTGATGATATATAAAGAATCATTCGAGAAAGTGGGCATTATCTTCATGCCCTTTTTAGCAGTACCGCATTTACTCAAAAATGCAGATTTTTTTTCTTCACATTTTTCGACTGGGGTCACCTCCGATAAAAAATTGTGAAAATTCAGAGAGGATTGCCAGAACGTTTTAAAGATGATTTATTTGTGGCATATATATTTGTGCATCTAACGCACTATGAATTGCACGATACAAGAAAGTATTAAATACCGTATAGGTTACAATACACCATTAGATTTTATGGGCGCAGCCATTTTATGAGCATAACATGGTATTCAGAATTAAGAGTATGGCTAATCCTGATTGGTCGATATGTGCGCCCGTTATTTTTTATTATTAGAGACTTCGTGCACTCTGCTTTATACAAAAGGCAAGATAAAAATTATTCCGTAGCCCTAAAGGCACTGAGATGACTTTTCAACGCTAGGACAAGACACGTATTTTCAAGGGCAAAATTGATAGGCATAGGAGATAAGTACAAAATACGCTAAGAAAAGCAACGCGAACCTATATTTTTTGGACCAAAAAATACTGTCCTAATAACTTTTCTTTGATTCTAGCAAGGTTTCGTTAAGAAAATCAACTTTCTAAAGTCTGTATCTCGAAAAAGGCTACCATTGTCGCCTATGGGGAAATTAATTGTCTATTTCAATCTATACAGCATCGACATTTCTTTATCATAGTGCTCAAAAAGTGTCAAAAACAGCCATTTTACTTGACATTTGATGTGAAACCGTATTTTTTGGTGACAAATGAAATATTTATTATCTAGTTTTTAAGCTATAGTCTGTTTCATATTTGTATTGCGTTTTACCTTAGAAACAAGGGTGGGCTCGACTTTTGACTTACTGTGGAGCGAATATGTCATTTTCTGAAGTTCTGTTGATTTGTTCGAAAAGAACAAGTACACATCTAGAGTTTGTGAACATAAATCGATTTTTAAACATAACAATCTCGACCCAAATGCTGTTATCGAAATTACCAAATTCAGCGAAAATGTACGGAAATGATCCCCTTCGAACATTGAAATGTTCACACGATTAACAAATAAAAGAATAAGAATAGGCATGCCATTTTGTAGTTAACAAACAGTTATCAATGTTAAAACACAAATTTTTACACATATTCCATATTTTGAAATGCTATAGTCTGTTTCAAAAATGTACTTTTTTACGAAAATGGTTTCATTTAAAACTGTTGTTCGAAATTCACCGTAGTAGTTACATATTGGATTGGTTTTGGTATCAATATAATCAGTACTTGATGATATATAAAGAATCATTCGAGAAAGTGGGCATTATCTTCATGCCCTTTTTAGCAGTACCGCATTTACTCAAAAATGCAGATTTTTTTTCTTCACATTTTTCGACTGGGGTCACCTCCGATAAAAAATTGTGAAAATTCAGAGAGGATTGCCAGAACGTTTTAAAGATGATTTATTTGTGGCATATATATTTGTGCATCTAACGCACTATGAATTGCACGATACAAGAAAGTATTAAATACCGTATAGGTTACAATACACCATTAGATTTTATGGGCGCAGCCATTTTATGAGCATAACATGGTATTCAGAATTAAGAGTATGGCTAATCCTGATTGGTCGATATGTGCGCCCGTTATTTTTTATTATTAGAGACTTCGTGCACTCTGCTTTATACAAAAGGCAAGATAAAAATTATTCCGTAGCCCTAAAGGCACTGAGATGACTTTTCAACGCTAGGACAAGACACGTATTTTCAAGGGCAAAATTGATAGGCATAGGAGATAAGTACAAAATACGCTAAGAAAAGCAACGCGAACCTATATTTTTTGGACCAAAAAATACTGTCCTAATAACTTTTCTTTGATTCTAGCAAGGTTTCGTTAAGAAAATCAACTTTCTAAAGTCTGTATCTCGAAAAAGGCTACCATTGTCGCCTATGGGGAAATTAATTGTCTATTTCAATCTATACAGCATCGACATTTCTTTATCATAGTGCTCAAAAAGTGTCAAAAACAGCCATTTTACTTGACATTTGATGTGAAACCGTATTTTTTGGTGACAAATGAAATATTTATTATCTAGTTTTTAAGCTATAGTCTGTTTCATATTTGTATTGCGTTTTACCTTAGAAACAAGGGTGGGCTCGACTTTTGACTTACTGTGGAGCGAATATGTCATTTTCTGAAGTTCTGTTGATTTGTTCGAAAAGAACAAGTACACATCTAGAGTTTGTGAACATAAATCGATTTTTAAACATAACAATCTCGACCCAAATGCTGTTATCGAAATTACCAAATTCAGCGAAAATGTACGGAAATGATCCCCTTCGAACATTGAAATGTTCACACGATTAACAAATAAAAGAATAAGAATAGGCATGCCATTTTGTAGTTAACAAACAGTTATCAATGTTAAAACACAAATTTTTACACATATTCCATATTTTGAAATGCTATAGTCTGTTTCAAAAATGTACTTTTTTACGAAAATGGTTTCATTTAAAACTGTTGTTCGAAATTCACCGTAGTAGTTACATATTGGATTGGTTTTGGTATCAATATAATCAGTACTTGATGATATATAAAGAATCATTCGAGAAAGTGGGCATTATCTTCATGCCCTTTTTAGCAGTACCGCATTTACTCAAAAATGCAGATTTTTTTTCTTCACATTTTTCGACTGGGGTCACCTCCGATAAAAAATTGTGAAAATTCAGAGAGGATTGCCAGAACGTTTTAAAGATGATTTATTTGTGGCATATATATTTGTGCATCTAACGCACTATGAATTGCACGATACAAGAAAGTATTAAATACCGTATAGGTTACAATACACCATTAGATTTTATGGGCGCAGCCATTTTATGAGCATAACATGGTATTCAGAATTAAGAGTATGACTAATCCTGATTGGTCGATATGTGCGCCCGTTATTTTTTATTATTAGAGACTTCGTGCACTCTGCTTTATACAAAAGGCAAGATAAAAATTATTCCGTAGCCCTAAAGGCACTGAGATGACTTTTCAACGCTAGGACAAGACACGTATTTTCAAGGGCAAAATTGATAGGCATAGGAGATAAGTACAAAATACGCTAAGAAAAGCAACGCGAACCTATATTTTTTGGACCAAAAAATACTGTCCTAATAACTTTTCTTTGATTCTAGCAAGGTTTCGTTAAGAAAATCAACTTTCTAAAGTCTGTATCTCGAAAAAGGCTACCATTGTCGCCTATGGGGAAATTAATTGTCTATTTCAATCTATACAGCATCGACATTTCTTTATCATAGTGCTCAAAAAGTGTCAAAAACAGCCATTTTACTTGACATTTGATGTGAAACCGTATTTTTTGGTGACAAATGAAATATTTATTATCTAGTTTTTAAGCTATAGTCTGTTTCATATTTGTATTGCGTTTTACCTTAGAAACAAGGGTGGGCTCGACTTTTGACTTACTGTGGAGCGAATATGTCATTTTCTGAAGTTCTGTTGATTTGTTCGAAAAGAACAAGTACACATCTAGAGTTTGTGAACATAAATCGATTTTTAAACATAACAATCTCGACCCAAATGCTGTTATCGAAATTACCAAATTCAGCGAAAATGTACGGAAATGATCCCCTTCGAACATTGAAATGTTCACACGATTAACAAATAAAAGAATAAGAATAGGCATGCCATTTTGTAGTTAACAAACAGTTATCAATGTTAAAACACAAATTTTTACACATATTCCATATTTTGAAATGCTATAGTCTGTTTCAAAAATGTACTTTTTTACGAAAATGGTTTCATTTAAAACTGTTGTTCGAAATTCACCGTAGTAGTTACATATTGGATTGGTTTTGGTATCAATATAATCAGTACTTGATGATATATAAAGAATCATTCGAGAAAGTGGGCATTATCTTCATGCCCTTTTTAGCAGTACCGCATTTACTCAAAAATGCAGATTTTTTTTCTTCACATTTTTCGACTGGGGTCACCTCCGATAAAAAATTGTGAAAATTCAGAGAGGATTGCCAGAACGTTTTAAAGATGATTTATTTGTGGCATATATATTTGTGCATCTAACGCACTATGAATTGCACGATACAAGAAAGTATTAAATACCGTATAGGTTACAATACACCATTAGATTTTATGGGCGCAGCCATTTTATGAGCATAACATGGTATTCAGAATTAAGAGTATGGCTAATCCTGATTGGTCGATATGTGCGCCCGTTATTTTTTATTATTAGAGACTTCGTGCACTCTGCTTTATACAAAAGGCAAGATAAAAATTATTCCGTAGCCCTAAAGGCACTGAGATGACTTTTCAACGCTAGGACAAGACACGTATTTTCAAGGGCAAAATTGATAGGCATAGGAGATAAGTACAAAATACGCTAAGAAAAGCAACGCGAACCTATATTTTTTGGACCAAAAAATACTGTCCTAATAACTTTTCTTTGATTCTAGCAAGGTTTCGTTAAGAAAATCAACTTTCTAAAGTCTGTATCTCGAAAAAGGCTACCATTGTCGCCTATGGGGAAATTAATTGTCTATTTCAATCTATACAGCATCGACATTTCTTTATCATAGTGCTCAAAAAGTGTCAAAAACAGCCATTTTACTTGACATTTGATGTGAAACCGTATTTTTTGGTGACAAATGAAATATTTATTATCTAGTTTTTAAGCTATAGTCTGTTTCATATTTGTATTGCGTTTTACCTTAGAAACAAGGGTGGGCTCGACTTTTGACTTACTGTGGAGCGAATATGTCATTTTCTGAAGTTCTGTTGATTTGTTCGAAAAGAACAAGTACACATCTAGAGTTTGTGAACATAAATCGATTTTTAAACATAACAATCTCGACCCAAATGCTGTTATCGAAATTACCAAATTCAGCGAAAATGTACGGAAATGATCCCCTTCGAACATTGAAATGTTCACACGATTAACAAATAAAAGAATAAGAATAGGCATGCCATTTTGTAGTTAACAAACAGTTA
>NW_027468059.1:0-66262 GCF_965363235.1 Mytilus galloprovincialis
TATATATTCGAGCATCACGTGGTGTCACGTATTCTACCTCGCACGCGGGTCTAATTTTAGATTCAAAATGATTCCCAAATTATATTTAGATCTAAAACAAATCAAATAAAGTTTTGAGAATTTTGATATTTTTGTATACTATCTCCAAGATTAAAATCATTCTCAATCAGTCATGTTTAAAGGAGTTTACCTACCAATTTCTGATATATTTGAAATTCAAAAGGTCAAAATCATCGGAATACAAATGTATGTACCAGAATATCAACTCCTCTTTCTCTCCGTTTGACCACTATTCCTCATCAGTGACGGGACAACATGCTGAGCAATTTCTGAGCCAGACTGCTTTGAATGTCAATGGCAGATACAAAAGTATAATTTCATTGAATCCAAACGCCTATAAACCGTTCCAAAAATTAACGGGCTCGTCCGGGATTCGAACCCGGGACCTCTCGCACCCAAAGCGAGAATCATACCCCTAGACCAACGAGCCGCTTGATAGTTGGAGTTACATTTTCCGTATTTAACTATAGAATAAAATTATTCTCCATACGTGGCAAAGGAGTTTACCTGCCAAGATACATATTCGAAATTCTAAGTTGACTAGAAATTCATCTTACATTGGTCGAGATCAAACAATAAAAAAACAACAAAAATTCAAACGATAGCTGTTGTATTGGTGCATGTATTTTTCTCCTACTGAATTCTGTTTTATGCATTCTTATTGACGTTCGAATTAGCGGTGTATTTTCTTTGAATATCCCATCGACTGGTATTGAAAACAGTTTTGAGATTCGCCACGCATTGACAATATGAGGCAAAAATTGGGCTCGTCCGGGATTCGAACCCGGGACCTCTCGCACCCTAAGCGAGAATCATACCCCTAGACCAACGAGCCTGTATAGCTGACTTATGTTTAAATAATAGTTATAAAATTCAGAAATGACATCGCTTGTTGCTATTTTCGTGTTGCCTTGGGTTACTATACGTTTGGCCTCTCTTGCTTTGTTACCTTTGAAATCAGGACGGTAAGTTATTAAAAGTCACCTGCTATAAAGAACTTTGTCTAAGGTTCTTAGCGTAGACGATTTCAAAGATTTTTATAAGAAGTGATATGTTCAATTTAACATGAACGACATGCGTCGGCTGCAAAAGAACACCGAATGAGTAATATCTCTAGGCACTATAATAAGCACAGTTCACGATGATCCGGATTACCCAAAAATTAATATGTTTCCGCTGGGGCTCGAACCCAGGACCTTCCGCGTGTGAAGCGGACGTGATTACCACTACACTACGGAAACAGTTGAAGTAAGTGCGAAGTTTTCCATATTTCAAGCAACGTCCGATTAAAAACTGGTGCAATCAAGATGAATAACACCCGTTCCCGCATGAAACAGGTGCGTTTTCGTGTTAATTTCCACAATTCTCTTGGCATGGGATGGGGTTCACCTTTCTTCTGCACAATCAATTGAAAAGCAGATATTCCTAGCTCTGCCGTCTATATATATGCGTATTCTTCTTATACGCCAGCTAAATCCGATACCGACATTTCCTTCATTGCACAACTTGATGGTGATTATCAAGGTAAGTTGCTTTGCAGCGTGCACATACCAAAATATAACATTCTTCGAAAAAAGTCAAAATCATCGGAATACAAATGTATGTACCAGAATATCAACTCCTCTTTCTCTCCGTTTGACCACTATTCCTCATCAGTGACGGGACAACATGCTGAGCAATTTCTGAGCCAGACTGCTTTGAATGTCAATGGCAGATACAAAAGTATAATTTCATTGAATCCAAACGCCTATAAACCGTTCCAAAAATTAACGGGCTCGTCCGGGATTCGAACCCGGGACCTCTCGCACCCAAAGCGAGAATCATACCCCTAGACCAACGAGCCGCTTGATAGTTGGAGTTACATTTTCCGTATTTAACTATAGAATAAAATTATTCTCCATACGTGGCAAAGGAGTTTACCTGCCAAGATACATATTCGAAATTCTAAGTTGACTAGAAATTCATCTTACATTGGTCGAGATCAAACAATAAAAAAACAACAAAAATTCAAACGATAGCTGTTGTATTGGTGCATGTATTTTTCTCCTACTGAATTCTGTTTTATGCATTCTTATTGACGTTCGAATTAGCGGTGTATTTTCTTTGAATATCCCATCGACTGGTATTGAAAACAGTTTTGAGATTCGCCACGCATTGACAATATGAGGCAAAAATTGGGCTCGTCCGGGATTCGAACCCGGGACCTCTCGCACCCTAAGCGAGAATCATACCCCTAGACCAACGAGCCTGTATAGCTGACTTATGTTTAAATAATAGTTATAAAATTCAGAAATGACATCGCTTGTTG
Organism: Mytilus galloprovincialis; assembly: GCF_965363235.1. NCBI lineage: Eukaryota > Metazoa > Mollusca > Bivalvia > Mytilida > Mytilidae > Mytilus > Mytilus galloprovincialis. The sequence continues at coordinate 2,369 of NW_027468059.1, forward strand.
CTATTTTCGTGTTGCCTTGGGTTACTATACGTTTGGCCTCTCTTGCTTTGTTACCTTTGAAATCAGGACGGTAAGTTATTAAAAGTCACCTGCTATAAAGAACTTTGTCTAAGGTTCTTAGCGTAGACGATTTCAAAGATTTTTATAAGAAGTGATATGTTCAATTTAACATGAACGACATGCGTCGGCTGCAAAAGAACACCGAATGAGTAATATCTCTAGGCACTATAATAAGCACAGTTCACGATGATCCGGATTACCCAAAAATTAATATGTTTCCGCTGGGGCTCGAACCCAGGACCTTCCGCGTGTGAAGCGGACGTGATTACCACTACACTACGGAAACAGTTGAAGTAAGTGCGAAGTTTTCCATATTTCAAGCAACGTCCGATTAAAAACTGGTGCAATCAAGATGAATAACACCCGTTCCCGCATGAAACAGGTGCGTTTTCGTGTTAATTTCCACAATTCTCTTGGCATGGGATGGGGTTCACCTTTCTTCTGCACAATCAATTGAAAAGCAGATATTCCTAGCTCTGCCGTCTATATATATGCGTATTCTTCTTATACGCCAGCTAAATCCGATACCGACATTTCTTTCATTGCACAACTTGATGGTGATTATCAAGGTAAGTTGCTTTGCAGCGTGCACATACCAAAATATAACATTCTTCGAAAAAAGTCAAAATCATCGGAATACAAATGTATGTACCAGAATATCAACTCCTCTTTCTCTCCGTTTGACCACTATTCCTCATCAGTGACGGGACAACATGCTGAGCAATTTCTGAGCCAGACTGCTTTGAATGTCAATGGCAGATACAAAAGTATAATTTCATTGAATCCAAACGCCTATAAACCGTTCCAAAAATTAACGGGCTCGTCCGGGATTCGAACCCGGGACCTCTCGCACCCAAAGCGAGAATCATACCCCTAGACCAACGAGCCGCTTGATAGTTGGAGTTACATTTTCCGTATTTAACTATAGAATAAAATTATTCTCCATACGTGGCAAAGGAGTTTACCTGCCAAGATACATATTCGAAATTCTAAGTTGACTAGAAATTCATCTTACATTGGTCGAGATCAAACAATAAAAAAACAACAAAAATTCAAACGATAGCTGTTGTATTGGTGCATGTATTTTTCTCCTACTGAATTCTGTTTTATGCATTCTTATTGACGTTCGAATTAGCGGTGTATTTTCTTTGAATATCCCATCGACTGGTATTGAAAACAGTTTTGAGATTCGCCACGCATTGACAATATGAGGCAAAAATTGGGCTCGTCCGGGATTCGAACCCGGGACCTCTCGCACCCTAAGCGAGAATCATACCCCTAGACCAACGAGCCTGTATAGCTGACTTATGTTTAAATAATAGTTATAAAATTCAGAAATGACATCGCTTGTTGCTATTTTCGTGTTGCCTTGGGTTACTATACGTTTGGCCTCTCTTGCTTTGTTACCTTTGAAATCAGGACGGTAAGTTATTAAAAGTCACCTGCTATAAAGAACTTTGTCTAAGGTTCTTAGCGTAGACGATTTCAAAGATTTTTATAAGAAGTGATATGTTCAATTTAACATGAACGACATGCGTCGGCTGCAAAAGAACACCGAATGAGTAATATCTCTAGGCACTATAATAAGCACAGTTCACGATGATCCGGATTACCCAAAAATTAATATGTTTCCGCTGGGGCTCGAACCCAGGACCTTCCGCGTGTGAAGCGGACGTGATTACCACTACACTACGGAAACAGTTGAAGTAAGTGCGAAGTTTTCCATATTTCAAGCAACGTCCGATTAAAAACTGGTGCAATCAAGATGAATAACACCCGTTCCCACATGAAACAGGTGCGTTTTCGTGTTAATTTCCACAATTCTCTTGGCATGGGATGGGGTTCACCTTTCTTCTGCACAATCAATTGAAAAGCAGATATTCCTAGCTCTGCCGTCTATATATATGCGTATTCTTCTTATACGCCAGCTAAATCCGATACCGACATTTCCTTCATTGCACAACTTGATGGTGATTATCAAGGTAAGTTGCTTTGCAGCGTGCACATACCAAAATATAACATTCTTCGAAAAAAGTCAAAATCATCGGAATACAAATGTATGTACCAGAATATCAACTCCTCTTTCTCTCCGTTTGACCACTATTCCTCATCAGTGACGGGACAACATGCTGAGCAATTTCTGAGCCAGACTGCTTTGAATGTCAATGGCAGATACAAAAGTATAATTTCATTGAATCCAAACGCCTATAAACCGTTCCAAAAATTAACGGGCTCGTCCGGGATTCGAACCCGGGACCTCTCGCACCCAAAGCGAGAATCATACCCCTAGACCAACGAGCCGCTTGATAGTTGGAGTTACATTTTCCGTATTTAACTATAGAATAAAATTATTCTCCATACGTGGCAAAGGAGTTTACCTGCCAAGATACATATTCGAAATTCTAAGTTGACTAGAAATTCATCTTACATTGGTCGAGATCAAACAATAAAAAAACAACAAAAATTCAAACGATAGCTGTTGTATTGGTGCATGTATTTTTCTCCTACTGAATTCTGTTTTATGCATTCTTATTGACGTTCGAATTAGCGGTGTATTTTCTTTGAATATCCCATCGACTGGTATTGAAAACAGTTTTGAGATTCGCCACGCATTGACAATATGAGGCAAAAATTGGGCTCGTCCGGGATTCGAACCCGGGACCTCTCGCACCCTAAGCGAGAATCATACCCCTAGACCAACGAGCCTGTATAGCTGACTTATGTTTAAATAATAGTTATAAAATTCAGAAATGACATCGCTTGTTGCTATTTTCGTGTTGCCTTGGGTTACTATACGTTTGGCCTCTCTTGCTTTGTTACCTTTGAAATCAGGACGGTAAGTTATTAAAAGTCACCTGCTATAAAGAACTTTGTCTAAGGTTCTTAGCGTAGACGATTTCAAAGATTTTTATAAGAAGTGATATGTTCAATTTAACATGAACGACATGCGTCGGCTGCAAAAGAACACCGAATGAGTAATATCTCTAGGCACTATAATAAGCACAGTTCACGATGATCCGGATTACCCAAAAATTAATATGTTTCCGCTGGGGCTCGAACCCAGGACCTTCCGCGTGTGAAGCGGACGTGATTACCACTACACTACGGAAACAGTTGAAGTAAGTGCGAAGTTTTCCATATTTCAAGCAACGTCCGATTAAAAACTGGTGCAATCAAGATGAATAACACCCGTTCCCGCATGAAACAGGTGCGTTTTCGTGTTAATTTCCACAATTCTCTTGGCATGGGATGGGGTTCACCTTTCTTCTGCACAATCAATTGAAAAGCAGATATTCCTAGCTCTGCCGTCTATATATATGCGTATTCTTCTTATACGCCAGCTAAATCCGATACCGACATTTCCTTCATTGCACAACTTGATGGTGATTATCAAGGTAAGTTGCTTTGCAGCGTGCACATACCAAAATATAACATTCTTCGAAAAAAGTCAAAATCATCGGAATACAAATGTATGTACCAGAATATCAACTCCTCTTTCTCTCCGTTTGACCACTATTCCTCATCAGTGACGGGACAACATGCTGAGCAATTTCTGAGCCAGACTGCTTTGAATGTCAATGGCAGATACAAAAGTATAATTTCATTGAATCCAAACGCCTATAAACCGTTCCAAAAATTAACGGGCTCGTCCGGGATTCGAACCCGGGACCTCTCGCACCCAAAGCGAGAATCATACCCCTAGACCAACGAGCCGCTTGATAGTTGGAGTTACATTTTCCGTATTTAACTATAGAATAAAATTATTCTCCATACGTGGCAAAGGAGTTTACCTGCCAAGATACATATTCGAAATTCTAAGTTGACTAGAAATTCATCTTACATTGGTCGAGATCAAACAATAAAAAAACAACAAAAATTCAAACGATAGCTGTTGTATTGGTGCATGTATTTTTCTCCTACTGAATTCTGTTTTATGCATTCTTATTGACGTTCGAATTAGCGGTGTATTTTCTTTGAATATCCCATCGACTGGTATTGAAAACAGTTTTGAGATTCGCCACGCATTGACAATATGAGGCAAAAATTGGGCTCGTCCGGGATTCGAACCCGGGACCTCTCGCACCCTAAGCGAGAATCATACCCCTAGACCAACGAGCCTGTATAGCTGACTTATGTTTAAATAATAGTTATAAAATTCAGAAATGACATCGCTTGTTGCTATTTTCGTGTTGCCTTGGGTTACTATACGTTTGGCCTCTCTTGCTTTGTTACCTTTGAAATCAGGACGGTAAGTTATTAAAAGTCACCTGCTATAAAGAACTTTGTCTAAGGTTCTTAGCGTAGACGATTTCAAAGATTTTTATAAGAAGTGATATGTTCAATTTAACATGAACGACATGCGTCGGCTGCAAAAGAACACCGAATGAGTAATATCTCTAGGCACTATAATAAGCACAGTTCACGATGATCCGGATTACCCAAAAATTAATATGTTTCCGCTGGGGCTCGAACCCAGGACCTTCCGCGTGTGAAGCGGACGTGATTACCACTACACTACGGAAACAGTTGAAGTAAGTGCGAAGTTTTCCATATTTCAAGCAACGTCCGATTAAAAACTGGTGCAATCAAGATGAATAACACCCGTTCCCGCATGAAACAGGTGCGTTTTCGTGTTAATTTCCACAATTCTCTTGGCATGGGATGGGGTTCACCTTTCTTCTGCACAATCAATTGAAAAGCAGATATTCCTAGCTCTGCCGTCTATATATATGCGTATTCTTCTTATACGCCAGCTAAATCCGATACCGACATTTCCTTCATTGCACAACTTGATGGTGATTATCAAGGTAAGTTGCTTTGCAGCGTGCACATACCAAAATATAACATTCTTCGAAAAAAGTCAAAATCATCGGAATACAAATGTATGTACCAGAATATCAACTCCTCTTTCTCTCCGTTTGACCACTATTCCTCATCAGTGACGGGACAACATGCTGAGCAATTTCTGAGCCAGACTGCTTTGAATGTCAATGGCAGATACAAAAGTATAATTTCATTGAATCCAAACGCCTATAAACCGTTCCAAAAATTAACGGGCTCGTCCGGGATTCGAACCCGGGACCTCTCGCACCCAAAGCGAGAATCATACCCCTAGACCAACGAGCCGCTTGATAGTTGGAGTTACATTTTCCGTATTTAACTATAGAATAAAATTATTCTCCATACGTGGCAAAGGAGTTTACCTGCCAAGATACATATTCGAAATTCTAAGTTGACTAGAAATTCATCTTACATTGGTCGAGATCAAACAATAAAAAAACAACAAAAATTCAAACGATAGCTGTTGTATTGGTGCATGTATTTTTCTCCTACTGAATTCTGTTTTATGCATTCTTATTGACGTTCGAATTAGCGGTGTATTTTCTTTGAATATCCCATCGACTGGTATTGAAAACAGTTTTGAGATTCGCCACGCATTGACAATATGAGGCAAAAATTGGGCTCGTCCGGGATTCGAACCCGGGACCTCTCGCACCCTAAGCGAGAATCATACCCCTAGACCAACGAGCCTGTATAGCTGACTTATGTTTAAATAATAGTTATAAAATTCAGAAATGACATCGCTTGTTGCTATTTTCGTGTTGCCTTGGGTTACTATACGTTTGGCCTCTCTTGCTTTGTTACCTTTGAAATCAGGACGGTAAGTTATTAAAAGTCACCTGCTATAAAGAACTTTGTCTAAGGTTCTTAGCGTAGACGATTTCAAAGATTTTTATAAGAAGTGATATGTTCAATTTAACATGAACGACATGCGTCGGCTGCAAAAGAACACCGAATGAGTAATATCTCTAGGCACTATAATAAGCACAGTTCACGATGATCCGGATTACCCAAAAATTAATATGTTTCCGCTGGGGCTCGAACCCAGGACCTTCCGCGTGTGAAGCGGACGTGATTACCACTACACTACGGAAACAGTTGAAGTAAGTGCGAAGTTTTCCATATTTCAAGCAACGTCCGATTAAAAACTGGTGCAATCAAGATGAATAACACCCGTTCCCACATGAAACAGGTGCGTTTTCGTGTTAATTTCCACAATTCTCTTGGCATGGGATGGGGTTCACCTTTCTTCTGCACAATCAATTGAAAAGCAGATATTCCTAGCTCTGCCGTCTATATATATGCGTATTCTTCTTATACGCCAGCTAAATCCGATACCGACATTTCCTTCATTGCACAACTTGATGGTGATTATCAAGGTAAGTTGCTTTGCAGCGTGCACATACCAAAATATAACATTCTTCGAAAAAAGTCAAAATCATCGGAATACAAATGTATGTACCAGAATATCAACTCCTCTTTCTCTCCGTTTGACCACTATTCCTCATCAGTGACGGGACAACATGCTGAGCAATTTCTGAGCCAGACTGCTTTGAATGTCAATGGCAGATACAAAAGTATAATTTCATTGAATCCAAACGCCTATAAACCGTTCCAAAAATTAACGGGCTCGTCCGGGATTCGAACCCGGGACCTCTCGCACCCAAAGCGAGAATCATACCCCTAGACCAACGAGCCGCTTGATAGTTGGAGTTACATTTTCCGTATTTAACTATAGAATAAAATTATTCTCCATACGTGGCAAAGGAGTTTACCTGCCAAGATACATATTCGAAATTCTAAGTTGACTAGAAATTCATCTTACATTGGTCGAGATCAAACAATAAAAAAACAACAAAAATTCAAACGATAGCTGTTGTATTGGTGCATGTATTTTTCTCCTACTGAATTCTGTTTTATGCATTCTTATTGACGTTCGAATTAGCGGTGTATTTTCTTTGAATATCCCATCGACTGGTATTGAAAACAGTTTTGAGATTCGCCACGCATTGACAATATGAGGCAAAAATTGGGCTCGTCCGGGATTCGAACCCGGGACCTCTCGCACCCTAAGCGAGAATCATACCCCTAGACCAACGAGCCTGTATAGCTGACTTATGTTTAAATAATAGTTATAAAATTCAGAAATGACATCGCTTGTTGCTATTTTCGTGTTGCCTTGGGTTACTATACGTTTGGCCTCTCTTGCTTTGTTACCTTTGAAATCAGGACGGTAAGTTATTAAAAGTCACCTGCTATAAAGAACTTTGTCTAAGGTTCTTAGCGTAGACGATTTCAAAGATTTTTATAAGAAGTGATATGTTCAATTTAACATGAACGACATGCGTCGGCTGCAAAAGAACACCGAATGAGTAATATCTCTAGGCACTATAATAAGCACAGTTCACGATGATCCGGATTACCCAAAAATTAATATGTTTCCGCTGGGGCTCGAACCCAGGACCTTCCGCGTGTGAAGCGGACGTGATTACCACTACACTACGGAAACAGTTGAAGTAAGTGCGAAGTTTTCCATATTTCAAGCAACGTCCGATTAAAAACTGGTGCAATCAAGATGAATAACACCCGTTCCCACATGAAACAGGTGCGTTTTCGTGTTAATTTCCACAATTCTCTTGGCATGGGATGGGGTTCACCTTTCTTCTGCACAATCAATTGAAAAGCAGATATTCCTAGCTCTGCCGTCTATATATATGCGTATTCTTCTTATACGCCAGCTAAATCCGATACCGACATTTCCTTCATTGCACAACTTGATGGTGATTATCAAGGTAAGTTGCTTTGCAGCGTGCACATACCAAAATATAACATTCTTCGAAAAAAGTCAAAATCATCGGAATACAAATGTATGTACCAGAATATCAACTCCTCTTTCTCTCCGTTTGACCACTATTCCTCATCAGTGACGGGACAACATGCTGAGCAATTTCTGAGCCAGACTGCTTTGAATGTCAATGGCAGATACAAAAGTATAATTTCATTGAATCCAAACGCCTATAAACCGTTCCAAAAATTAACGGGCTCGTCCGGGATTCGAACCCGGGACCTCTCGCACCCAAAGCGAGAATCATACCCCTAGACCAACGAGCCGCTTGATAGTTGGAGTTACATTTTCCGTATTTAACTATAGAATAAAATTATTCTCCATACGTGGCAAAGGAGTTTACCTGCCAAGATACATATTCGAAATTCTAAGTTGACTAGAAATTCATCTTACATTGGTCGAGATCAAACAATAAAAAAACAACAAAAATTCAAACGATAGCTGTTGTATTGGTGCATGTATTTTTCTCCTACTGAATTCTGTTTTATGCATTCTTATTGACGTTCGAATTAGCGGTGTATTTTCTTTGAATATCCCATCGACTGGTATTGAAAACAGTTTTGAGATTCGCCACGCATTGACAATATGAGGCAAAAATTGGGCTCGTCCGGGATTCGAACCCGGGACCTCTCGCACCCTAAGCGAGAATCATACCCCTAGACCAACGAGCCTGTATAGCTGACTTATGTTTAAATAATAGTTATAAAATTCAGAAATGACATCGCTTGTTGCTATTTTCGTGTTGCCTTGGGTTACTATACGTTTGGCCTCTCTTGCTTTGTTACCTTTGAAATCAGGACGGTAAGTTATTAAAAGTCACCTGCTATAAAGAACTTTGTCTAAGGTTCTTAGCGTAGACGATTTCAAAGATTTTTATAAGAAGTGATATGTTCAATTTAACATGAACGACATGCGTCGGCTGCAAAAGAACACCGAATGAGTAATATCTCTAGGCACTATAATAAGCACAGTTCACGATGATCCGGATTACCCAAAAATTAATATGTTTCCGCTGGGGCTCGAACCCAGGACCTTCCGCGTGTGAAGCGGACGTGATTACCACTACACTACGGAAACAGTTGAAGTAAGTGCGAAGTTTTCCATATTTCAAGCAACGTCCGATTAAAAACTGGTGCAATCAAGATGAATAACACCCGTTCCCACATGAAACAGGTGCGTTTTCGTGTTAATTTCCACAATTCTCTTGGCATGGGATGGGGTTCACCTTTCTTCTGCACAATCAATTGAAAAGCAGATATTCCTAGCTCTGCCGTCTATATATATGCGTATTCTTCTTATACGCCAGCTAAATCCGATACCGACATTTCCTTCATTGCACAACTTGATGGTGATTATCAAGGTAAGTTGCTTTGCAGCGTGCACATACCAAAATATAACATTCTTCGAAAAAAGTCAAAATCATCGGAATACAAATGTATGTACCAGAATATCAACTCCTCTTTCTCTCCGTTTGACCACTATTCCTCATCAGTGACGGGACAACATGCTGAGCAATTTCTGAGCCAGACTGCTTTGAATGTCAATGGCAGATACAAAAGTATAATTTCATTGAATCCAAACGCCTATAAACCGTTCCAAAAATTAACGGGCTCGTCCGGGATTCGAACCCGGGACCTCTCGCACCCAAAGCGAGAATCATACCCCTAGACCAACGAGCCGCTTGATAGTTGGAGTTACATTTTCCGTATTTAACTATAGAATAAAATTATTCTCCATACGTGGCAAAGGAGTTTACCTGCCAAGATACATATTCGAAATTCTAAGTTGACTAGAAATTCATCTTACATTGGTCGAGATCAAACAATAAAAAAACAACAAAAATTCAAACGATAGCTGTTGTATTGGTGCATGTATTTTTCTCCTACTGAATTCTGTTTTATGCATTCTTATTGACGTTCGAATTAGCGGTGTATTTTCTTTGAATATCCCATCGACTGGTATTGAAAACAGTTTTGAGATTCGCCACGCATTGACAATATGAGGCAAAAATTGGGCTCGTCCGGGATTCGAACCCGGGACCTCTCGCACCCTAAGCGAGAATCATACCCCTAGACCAACGAGCCTGTATAGCTGACTTATGTTTAAATAATAGTTATAAAATTCAGAAATGACATCGCTTGTTGCTATTTTCGTGTTGCCTTGGGTTACTATACGTTTGGCCTCTCTTGCTTTGTTACCTTTGAAATCAGGACGGTAAGTTATTAAAAGTCACCTGCTATAAAGAACTTTGTCTAAGGTTCTTAGCGTAGACGATTTCAAAGATTTTTATAAGAAGTGATATGTTCAATTTAACATGAACGACATGCGTCGGCTGCAAAAGAACACCGAATGAGTAATATCTCTAGGCACTATAATAAGCACAGTTCACGATGATCCGGATTACCCAAAAATTAATATGTTTCCGCTGGGGCTCGAACCCAGGACCTTCCGCGTGTGAAGCGGACGTGATTACCACTACACTACGGAAACAGTTGAAGTAAGTGCGAAGTTTTCCATATTTCAAGCAACGTCCGATTAAAAACTGGTGCAATCAAGATGAATAACACCCGTTCCCGCATGAAACAGGTGCGTTTTCGTGTTAATTTCCACAATTCTCTTGGCATGGGATGGGGTTCACCTTTCTTCTGCACAATCAATTGAAAAGCAGATATTCCTAGCTCTGCCGTCTATATATATGCGTATTCTTCTTATACGCCAGCTAAATCCGATACCGACATTTCCTTCATTGCACAACTTGATGGTGATTATCAAGGTAAGTTGCTTTGCAGCGTGCACATACCAAAATATAACATTCTTCGAAAAAAGTCAAAATCATCGGAATACAAATGTATGTACCAGAATATCAACTCCTCTTTCTCTCCGTTTGACCACTATTCCTCATCAGTGACGGGACAACATGCTGAGCAATTTCTGAGCCAGACTGCTTTGAATGTCAATGGCAGATACAAAAGTATAATTTCATTGAATCCAAACGCCTATAAACCGTTCCAAAAATTAACGGGCTCGTCCGGGATTCGAACCCGGGACCTCTCGCACCCAAAGCGAGAATCATACCCCTAGACCAACGAGCCGCTTGATAGTTGGAGTTACATTTTCCGTATTTAACTATAGAATAAAATTATTCTCCATACGTGGCAAAGGAGTTTACCTGCCAAGATACATATTCGAAATTCTAAGTTGACTAGAAATTCATCTTACATTGGTCGAGATCAAACAATAAAAAAACAACAAAAATTCAAACGATAGCTGTTGTATTGGTGCATGTATTTTTCTCCTACTGAATTCTGTTTTATGCATTCTTATTGACGTTCGAATTAGCGGTGTATTTTCTTTGAATATCCCATCGACTGGTATTGAAAACAGTTTTGAGATTCGCCACGCATTGACAATATGAGGCAAAAATTGGGCTCGTCCGGGATTCGAACCCGGGACCTCTCGCACCCTAAGCGAGAATCATACCCCTAGACCAACGAGCCTGTATAGCTGACTTATGTTTAAATAATAGTTATAAAATTCAGAAATGACATCGCTTGCAGTGGCGTAGCTAGGTATTCAGTCAACTGTAGGCACCAATCGGCAGGGGGTCTGGGGACCCCCAGTAAGTCAAGGGCAGAGGGTAGGGGTCTGGGGACCGCTCAAGGCCCCCAGTAGGTCCAGGGCAGAGCCCTGGTAGGGGGTTCAGGGGGGCGAAGCCCCCGACGGAAAACGGTTTTCAGTATTTTAGCTGCAAAATTTTATTACAAAAATATCAAATTTACTGGTTATCGTGATAATTATAATATACATGATGAAAAGTTCGACGAATTATGAATAGTTCACCATAACTGGTCTGGTGAATTATATAACGCAGTACAATCGGAAATATGAAAAAAAAATATTTACAATATGCATTGCCCAGCGTAGATCACCGCTGGGAAAAGTATACCTAACAATATATATGTTCCTGATAAGCGTATCCATTTGATTAAGCAGTACACCCTGTTTGGTATTTTCATACTTATTCCGTTCTAATTGATATATAAGTTTAACTTAATTAACAGTACATATTGTGGCAATCATTTATTTAAAAAGAATAGGCACGTAAACACTGATATTACTATAAAATAAAACTATCCTTTTGGCTAGACAAAAACCATCAATCTTTTGATTCTTAAACCCTAGCCACACAAACACATACACACATAATCGATGCCTAATGCAAAAGTTCTGTTCTGTTCATACTATCGTATCAAAATTCAAGAAATTCGTATTTCTTTATGATTTTTTTTTATCCTATACTGAAAAATCCCTACCTGCTTAGATATTTGAACAATTGTGGTCATTACACGCAGATCTGAGTACTCAAAATTACCAGAAGCTAGTTGATTGATTTTTAAACATCCAGTGTCAAAAATTTATGCCGGTTCAGGACAAAAAAAAAACAAATTTACAATAAATACAACAGGGAGCTAGGTCCTGTAATAGGTGTCGTCCAGGACGAAAGTCTGGAAATTTGAAAATGCCATGCATTGAAAAATGAGGAATTATTGGATAGCAGAAATTTTGCCTTTCAGTAGACCAACTACGAACTCCTCAAATAGTGGCATTCTCTCTACTACTAGGCATCGGATTTAATGTCCCCGTTCTAACCAGACGTGACTGCGTATTTATACATCCTGCACAGCCAAATGGACGACCAACATTGACAAGTCGGGTGAAGACAAAGTGGAAAGCTAATTGAAAACTAACAACAACTAATTAAAAACTCATGTGTCTAAGTTGAGGTTTATTCAAGTTTTTGTTGATAGAAGTGAAATGATCTGAACCAAAGCTCTAGTTTACAGTTTCTATATAAAGTAAAATCATAAAAACATTCAATTCAATCCAATATTCCATTCACTAAGAACGAGAGACTAGTGTACATATGACATTCGACAATTAAAGAGTTTTGACAACTTCACAGCCGTTCATTTAAAAATAACGTTGTTTATTATTTTTTTAAACAAAACAAAAATATTTGAAAAAAAATATGTGTAGGCACGTGCCTAAAGTGCCTAACGGCAGCTACGCCCCTGGCTTGTTGCTATTTTCGTGTTGCCTTGGGTTACTATACGTTTGGCCTCTCTTGCTTTGTTACCTTTGAAATCAGGACGGTAAGTTATTAAAAGTCACCTGCTATAAAGAACTTTGTCTAAGGTTCTTAGCGTAGACGATTTCAAAGATTTTTATAAGAAGTGATATGTTCAATTTAACATGAACGACATGCGTCGGCTGCAAAAGAACACCGAATGAGTAATATCTCTAGGCACTATAATAAGCACAGTTCACGATGATCCGGATTACCCAAAAATTAATATGTTTCCGCTGGGGCTCGAACCCAGGACCTTCCGCGTGTGAAGCGGACGTGATTACCACTACACTACGGAAACAGTTGAAGTAAGTGCGAAGTTTTCCATATTTCAAGCAACGTCCGATTAAAAACTGGTGCAATCAAGATGAATAACACCCGTTCCCGCATGAAACAGGTGCGTTTTCGTGTTAATTTCCACAATTCTCTTGGCATGGGATGGGGTTCACCTTTCTTCTGCACAATCAATTGAAAAGCAGATATTCCTAGCTCTGCCGTCTATATATATGCGTATTCTTCTTATACGCCAGCTAAATCCGATACCGACATTTCCTTCATTGCACAACTTGATGGTGATTATCAAGGTAAGTTGCTTTGCAGCGTGCACATACCAAAATATAACATTCTTCGAAAAAAGTCAAAATCATCGGAATACAAATGTATGTACCAGAATATCAACTCCTCTTTCTCTCCGTTTGACCACTATTCCTCATCAGTGACGGGACAACATGCTGAGCAATTTCTGAGCCAGACTGCTTTGAATGTCAATGGCAGATACAAAAGTATAATTTCATTGAATCCAAACGCCTATAAACCGTTCCAAAAATTAACGGGCTCGTCCGGGATTCGAACCCGGGACCTCTCGCACCCAAAGCGAGAATCATACCCCTAGACCAACGAGCCGCTTGATAGTTGGAGTTACATTTTCCGTATTTAACTATAGAATAAAATTATTCTCCATACGTGGCAAAGGAGTTTACCTGCCAAGATACATATTCGAAATTCTAAGTTGACTAGAAATTCATCTTACATTGGTCGAGATCAAACAATAAAAAAACAACAAAAATTCAAACGATAGCTGTTGTATTGGTGCATGTATTTTTCTCCTACTGAATTCTGTTTTATGCATTCTTATTGACGTTCGAATTAGCGGTGTATTTTCTTTGAATATCCCATCGACTGGTATTGAAAACAGTTTTGAGATTCGCCACGCATTGACAATATGAGGCAAAAATTGGGCTCGTCCGGGATTCGAACCCGGGACCTCTCGCACCCTAAGCGAGAATCATACCCCTAGACCAACGAGCCTGTATAGCTGACTTATGTTTAAATAATAGTTATAAAATTCAGAAATGACATCGCTTGTTGCTATTTTCGTGTTGCCTTGGGTTACTATACGTTTGGCCTCTCTTGCTTTGTTACCTTTGAAATCAGGACGGTAAGTTATTAAAAGTCACCTGCTATAAAGAACTTTGTCTAAGGTTCTTAGTAGTCCAGCCCTGGCCTCAGTGACTTATTTTTTTTTTTTTTTTTTTTTTTGTCACTGAGTCCAGCTCGCCCTCCATTACCTTCAATGGTGCAAGCTCCCGGGTAGATTACCCGGGGACGATAGAGACAATGCCAGAGCGCTCAAGTACGAAAAATGTATCACAAATGGTAAAACTTGATAAAATAAACAAGCTGCATACCTGAAATGCGTGTTCACTATATGGAAACTCATCTTAACAAAAGGAAATCCTTTGCAGTCGGAGCTGTGGACATCTTGTTTACATCAGTAACGCTATATTACGGAACGTGACGTTTCTACGCTATAACGTTAGACGAAACGAATTCAATGTATCGATAAAGATTTTCAACGTTTAAACTCGTAACACGATACCGAATCTCCCGATTTCTAAACTTTTTGGCACACTTGTATTTTGAATCTAGTTACATCAGTATAAGTCATTGTATGCATAAAAACTTTGGTCACCATTTTTGGTCTTGTAATTTTATAGGAAAATCTATTTTTGCGACAAATTCACATATAGCTTTTTATCCATCAACAGAATTTAAAAGGTTGGTTAATCCGAATCCAGTTCCAAATATCCACCACTCATCATAATATATATATGGCTAAAGCTGTAGCCATGTCTGCCAGTCGAGCTCTAAGTTTATTAATTGTTAAATGTAAAGCACATTATGGTTTCTAGCACAGTACCTTTAAAACATTATTTGATACTCTGGTCTGGTCAGTAATAAGCTACGGTGCATCCATTTGGGGCACTCGTTCTTTTTCTTGTATCAACGCTGTCCAGAACAGAGCTATCAGTTTTTTTATAGGTGTTGGCAAGTATACGCCAAATGATGAAATTAACGGGGACATGGGCTAGAACCCTAGTGTAAAACAATGGACATGTGTATTTAGGCATTGGGCAAGATGTAGTGCCATGACCAATGACAGAATAAATTATAAAGTTTTCAAATGGTCACATAAAAATGCTGTAAATAATAAGAAAAACTAGTGTAATAGAGTCATGAAAAAAACTTAAATATTGTAACTTTGATTTATATACTAGTATTGATAGTGTGCTGCATAAAGAAAATTGTTCTACAAATTGAAAATGTTTTATTTAATAAATATATTGCAGAATGGCAAACGAAAATTTTGTAACAGAGTAATGGTAACATGCTTCGTACTTATAAGCGATATAAATCACAATATTGTACAGAGTTATATTTAAAACAAAATATATATCTATTAAATTTAGAAGTGCTTATGCAAAATTTAGATGTGGCATTGCGCCAATTAAAATAGAAACAGGACGTTATGAGAAAAAGCCAATAAACGAAAGATGTTGTTTCATGTGTAAAAACGAAATTGAAGATGAGAAACAGGTAGTTACTTTATGTCCTTTAGATATATGCAGACCTTCGAAATATATTGTATAATGAAGCAGTAAAACATAACGATCAATTTTATAACTTGTCTATTGACGAAAAACTTATTTTTTTACTCAGTAATGAAGGACCTATTAAACTGGTTCCCTGAAAATTATTCTAATTTCAACCCATAAATGTATATGTAAACAATAAACCTGTCAATATAAACAAAACAACGATACCAAGATCGACGCTCGTGACACTTTTTACTTAGTGAAAAACAGATACCCGGAATAAATACACGGTGGAATGAAGTTACGCTAACATATGCACCCTCCATATAAGTAAAACACTCCCCGCAAAAATTCCAGTTTGAAATTGTGCATGTACGACATGTAAGCCGGAATCTGTATTCTGCATGTTATTTTATATCATGTATCATAATGCCAAAACAAGCAACCTGTCATTTCCAAAATAAAACCCGACGATATACGCAGCTTTAGTACAAGCATGCAAGCAGGTATACAATTTAAAAGACTGCCGTCCTAATAGATAAGCCGTATATATGAAACCTATATATATACCCAGTGCAAATTGGACTGCCGAACGGTTAAACAATATGATGGTGCTATTTTATAAGGAATGTGGTGACAATTCATGTATCAGACTAACAGTATCAGTGAATATGCAGTGTAGTGAAATGGTATACTGGTGTTATCAAATGTACCAATGTTAGCAAGCTATCTTGTACGTCAGTTGGTCTTTGGTGGACAATTGTTTCATTGTCAACTATACCACATCTCCTGATTTCATTATGGTTTGATTTTTCTCCAGAAGTTCAATTAGAAGTTTAAGGACTTAAACAAATATGTACTAGGAAACTGAAAAATGTCTATGGTTTTGATGTCGTTAATTGCATAGCCTTTACTATCTTATTGTATATCCCGTATCTACATTTATTCACACAAAGAAACACCAACACTAAAAAAAATCCAGAAACCATATCGGTTCTATAACGGATTTCTTCTGTACAGAACAATGAATTTCAGAGACTGTTTTTACTTGGAATACAGGGAAAGTTATTCAAACAATAACCATGTTTTTTCTCATTCCATCCTGACAAACTAATGTTTGTATGATCATGAGTTTCAACGTCTACTTGTGTTTTGCTTTTTCCTTATTCAATCCGTATTCTTTCAGTCCAATAAATTTCGTTTTTCTATTTTTCCATTGGTGTTTTTTGTGATCATATTCAAACGGATGGGATTAACGATTTTGCATTAATAGGGTTACAATTCCCGGATTTTGATACATCAACCTGAGTTTCTATAAATTAAATTCCTACTTCCAAAACAAAATTTCATAGGGATACGGCGTGCATTATAAATGAGAAGTTTTTGCAAGAATATAAATGAGAAGTTATTGCAAGAATAAAAATAAAGTGTTAAAACTCAGTCCGTAATGCATAAGAAGATATGTTATATATATATATATAGATAAATCTTGCATATGCTTAGGTATCAATAGAATTTTCAAAAATGATATTTTTGAAGGTCAACAATGAGCAGAATATTCCGGGGAAAACGATAAAGCAATCAATGTCTAATAACCGTTACGTTTTGCAACAAATCTGTCGGCACTCTGCATCTAGGGAAATTAACAGTTAAAAATGTCACATAGTTACCAAAACAAAAATATTTTTTATTTTCTAATGATTTCATAATTAAAGAACTTGCTGCATTAACTCGGATGTATGAACGTTTTCTTCGGGTGAAAAAAACCATTCACACCTGTAAAGGAATGTTTTCATAGTAGGCCATATTTTCTAGAACTAAAAAAATAGAATCTATAATATAACTCGAACGATTATTCCGTTTCTTCGTAAATTTTCAGTCAATGACGGGACAATATGAAATCTTTTCATCAACTAATCATTACACTAGCTTTTATTTTTTAACAATTTTTCTATCCGAATGTTAACGGAGATGGTCTGGCCCTGATACGATTTTGGAAACTGGACTTGGAAAATGATTATAATCACCATCCAAAATACTTTATTTTGGTCCATATGTTAATAGCGGGTATGTGTTTCTTTAATTTGAAAGGAAGAAAAATGTATTAAATTGCATTTAATTACAATGTTAAATTGAATACACTAATAAAAGACTTTAAGGGCATACGATACAGTTACAGGGAAGGTAATGACGTTGCTAACGTAAAATGTTTTTTTCGCGACGTCAAACTCTGACATATCGGGAAAAGAGGCATTTTTCGACTGATTTTTATCATTCAAACTGATTTAATTTGAAAACGAGTGCATGGACCCTTATTTTTTAAAACAGCAATTTGTTTCATTTTGCAAGGAGATTATGTGACCCAAATTTTATAAAACTGTAAATAGCGCAATTTTTTTAATTTTGATAAACATGCAGCAAAAAATGACGTTTTTCCCTCTATTCATGAACATTTGATAAATATAGAGTTATTTCGGAATAAAAAATGCATAATTTTTAATGATACTTATAAAATACAGAAATTACCGATTATTTAACAAAAACCATTTTGTGTTTATCTTTTAAAACAAAAAAGTTATGTCTTTCTTTCGAAAAAGAAAAAAAACGGACACAAATCTGAATTTTGAGCAAAGATACAAAATTTCGACCTCATTTTACTCAAAAAGTAGCACATGAAGATATATTTTTTATTACATATTTGATTTAATGAGGTAAAAAATATCCTATATGCAAATTTTCATCAACTTGTAAATACAGGTTCAAAACTGTATCGTATGCCCTTAAGTGAAAAACAATTTCAGACTTATCATTCGTAGCTTAAGAAAAAAAAAAGACTTACCGCGTTAAAGTATTAACAAGAACTTTAAAAAAAATGAGAGAAAATGAAAATCGTCAGTATTAAAGTTGTTCTTCATTTTGTCATAAGTCACATTCAAAAAGGTTGATATATTATATGTTATCGCAGGGAAATGGACAGAGCCGCCTGTTGGCCGTACGGCAACCCCAAATTAAATATTCGGGATTTTTGATGGAATTTCGGGATAAAAAAATTGTTAAAAAAATAAAAGTGTGATGATAAATTAATGAAGAAATTTATTATAATAATTGTCCGGTCATTTACTGAAAGAAACCATGATATGTGGAAAGTTAAAACTGATTAATTTGGTTTGAACTTTCTGTCACTTGCCGGGAACTGAAGAAAAAAAAACACAATCATGCAGTAAACTTCATCTGAACAACAGAAGGTACACATATATAAACATGTTTTAAAGTGTCATAATTTACCAACAGCATTCAGTGCCCTGAGGTCCGCGTTTAAATAGTTTTAGGTGCAAAATAGTTGATTTAACGAGTTAAACGTTGAAAATCTGTATCGATACATTGAATTCGTTTCGTCTAACGTTATAGCGTAGAAACGTCACGTTCCGTAATATAGCGTTACTGATGTAAACAAGATGTCCACAGCTCCAACTGCAAGGGATTTTCTTCTGTTAAGATGAGTTTCCATATAGTGTACTAGCATTTCAGGTATGTAACTTGTTTATTTTATCAAGTTTTACCATTTGTGATACATTTTTCGTACTTGAGCGCTCTGGCATTGTCTCTATCGTCCCCGGGTAATCTACCCGGGAGCTTGCACCATTGAAGGTAATGGAGGGCGAGCTGGACTCAGTGACAACAAAAAAAAAAAAAAAAAAAAAAAATGAGTCACTGAGGCCAGGGCTGGACTAAGGTTCTTAGCGTAGACGATTTCAAAGATTTTTATAAGAAGTGATATGTTCAATTTAACATGAACGACATGCGTCGGCTGCAAAAGAACACCGAATGAGTAATATCTCTAGGCACTATAATAAGCACAGTTCACGATGATCCGGATTACCCAAAAATTAATATGTTTCCGCTGGGGCTCGAACCCAGGACCTTCCGCGTGTGAAGCGGACGTGATTACCACTACACTACGGAAACAGTTGAAGTAAGTGCGAAGTTTTCCATATTTCAAGCAACGTCCGATTAAAAACTGGTGCAATCAAGATGAATAACACCCGTTCCCGCATGAAACAGGTGCGTTTTCGTGTTAATTTCCACAATTCTCTTGGCATGGGATGGGGTTCACCTTTCTTCTGCACAATCAATTGAAAAGCAGATATTCCTAGCTCTGCCGTCTATATATATGCGTATTCTTCTTATACGCCAGCTAAATCCGATACCGACATTTCCTTCATTGCACAACTTGATGGTGATTATCAAGGTAAGTTGCTTTGCAGCGTGCACATACCAAAATATAACATTCTTCGAAAAAAGTCAAAATCATCGGAATACAAATGTATGTACCAGAATATCAACTCCTCTTTCTCTCCGTTTGACCACTATTCCTCATCAGTGACGGGACAACATGCTGAGCAATTTCTGAGCCAGACTGCTTTGAATGTCAATGGCAGATACAAAAGTATAATTTCATTGAATCCAAACGCCTATAAACCGTTCCAAAAATTAACGGGCTCGTCCGGGATTCGAACCCGGGACCTCTCGCACCCAAAGCGAGAATCATACCCCTAGACCAACGAGCCGCTTGATAGTTGGAGTTACATTTTCCGTATTTAACTATAGAATAAAATTATTCTCCATACGTGGCAAAGGAGTTTACCTGCCAAGATACATATTCGAAATTCTAAGTTGACTAGAAATTCATCTTACATTGGTCGAGATCAAACAATAAAAAAACAACAAAAATTCAAACGATAGCTGTTGTATTGGTGCATGTATTTTTCTCCTACTGAATTCTGTTTTATGCATTCTTATTGACGTTCGAATTAGCGGTGTATTTTCTTTGAATATCCCATCGACTGGTATTGAAAACAGTTTTGAGATTCGCCACGCATTGACAATATGAGGCAAAAATTGGGCTCGTCCGGGATTCGAACCCGGGACCTCTCGCACCCTAAGCGAGAATCATACCCCTAGACCAACGAGCCTGTATAGCTGACTTATGTTTAAATAATAGTTATAAAATTCAGAAATGACATCGCTTGTTGCTATTTTCGTGTTGCCTTGGGTTACTATACGTTTGGCCTCTCTTGCTTTGTTACCTTTGAAATCAGGACGGTAAGTTATTAAAAGTCACCTGCTATAAAGAACTTTGTCTAAGGTTCTTAGCGTAGACGATTTCAAAGATTTTTATAAGAAGTGATATGTTCAATTTAACATGAACGACATGCGTCGGCTGCAAAAGAACACCGAATGAGTAATATCTCTAGGCACTATAATAAGCACAGTTCACGATGATCCGGATTACCCAAAAATTAATATGTTTCCGCTGGGGCTCGAACCCAGGACCTTCCGCGTGTGAAGCGGACGTGATTACCACTACACTACGGAAACAGTTGAAGTAAGTGCGAAGTTTTCCATATTTCAAGCAACGTCCGATTAAAAACTGGTGCAATCAAGATGAATAACACCCGTTCCCGCATGAAACAGGTGCGTTTTCGTGTTAATTTCCACAATTCTCTTGGCATGGGATGGGGTTCACCTTTCTTCTGCACAATCAATTGAAAAGCAGATATTCCTAGCTCTGCCGTCTATATATATGCGTATTCTTCTTATACGCCAGCTAAATCCGATACCGACATTTCCTTCATTGCACAACTTGATGGTGATTATCAAGGTAAGTTGCTTTGCAGCGTGCACATACCAAAATATAACATTCTTCGAAAAAAGTCAAAATCATCGGAATACAAATGTATGTACCAGAATATCAACTCCTCTTTCTCTCCGTTTGACCACTATTCCTCATCAGTGACGGGACAACATGCTGAGCAATTTCTGAGCCAGACTGCTTTGAATGTCAATGGCAGATACAAAAGTATAATTTCATTGAATCCAAACGCCTATAAACCGTTCCAAAAATTAACGGGCTCGTCCGGGATTCGAACCCGGGACCTCTCGCACCCAAAGCGAGAATCATACCCCTAGACCAACGAGCCGCTTGATAGTTGGAGTTACATTTTCCGTATTTAACTATAGAATAAAATTATTCTCCATACGTGGCAAAGGAGTTTACCTGCCAAGATACATATTCGAAATTCTAAGTTGACTAGAAATTCATCTTACATTGGTCGAGATCAAACAATAAAAAAACAACAAAAATTCAAACGATAGCTGTTGTATTGGTGCATGTATTTTTCTCCTACTGAATTCTGTTTTATGCATTCTTATTGACGTTCGAATTAGCGGTGTATTTTCTTTGAATATCCCATCGACTGGTATTGAAAACAGTTTTGAGATTCGCCACGCATTGACAATATGAGGCAAAAATTGGGCTCGTCCGGGATTCGAACCCGGGACCTCTCGCACCCTAAGCGAGAATCATACCCCTAGACCAACGAGCCTGTATAGCTGACTTATGTTTAAATAATAGTTATAAAATTCAGAAATGACATCGCTTGTTGCTATTTTCGTGTTGCCTTGGGTTACTATACGTTTGGCCTCTCTTGCTTTGTTACCTTTGAAATCAGGACGGTAAGTTATTAAAAGTCACCTGCTATAAAGAACTTTGTCTAAGGTTCTTAGCGTAGACGATTTCAAAGATTTTTATAAGAAGTGATATGTTCAATTTAACATGAACGACATGCGTCGGCTGCAAAAGAACACCGAATGAGTAATATCTCTAGGCACTATAATAAGCACAGTTCACGATGATCCGGATTACCCAAAAATTAATATGTTTCCGCTGGGGCTCGAACCCAGGACCTTCCGCGTGTGAAGCGGACGTGATTACCACTACACTACGGAAACAGTTGAAGTAAGTGCGAAGTTTTCCATATTTCAAGCAACGTCCGATTAAAAACTGGTGCAATCAAGATGAATAACACCCGTTCCCGCATGAAACAGGTGCGTTTTCGTGTTAATTTCCACAATTCTCTTGGCATGGGATGGGGTTCACCTTTCTTCTGCACAATCAATTGAAAAGCAGATATTCCTAGCTCTGCCGTCTATATATATGCGTATTCTTCTTATACGCCAGCTAAATCCGATACCGACATTTCCTTCATTGCACAACTTGATGGTGATTATCAAGGTAAGTTGCTTTGCAGCGTGCACATACCAAAATATAACATTCTTCGAAAAAAGTCAAAATCATCGGAATACAAATGTATGTACCAGAATATCAACTCCTCTTTCTCTCCGTTTGACCACTATTCCTCATCAGTGACGGGACAACATGCTGAGCAATTTCTGAGCCAGACTGCTTTGAATGTCAATGGCAGATACAAAAGTATAATTTCATTGAATCCAAACGCCTATAAACCGTTCCAAAAATTAACGGGCTCGTCCGGGATTCGAACCCGGGACCTCTCGCACCCAAAGCGAGAATCATACCCCTAGACCAACGAGCCGCTTGATAGTTGGAGTTACATTTTCCGTATTTAACTATAGAATAAAATTATTCTCCATACGTGGCAAAGGAGTTTACCTGCCAAGATACATATTCGAAATTCTAAGTTGACTAGAAATTCATCTTACATTGGTCGAGATTAAACAATAAAAAAACAACAAAAATTCAAACGATAGCTGTTGTATTGGTGCATGTATTTTTCTCCTACTGAATTCTGTTTTATGCATTCTTATTGACGTTCGAATTAGCGGTGTATTTTCTTTGAATATCCCATCGACTGGTATTGAAAACAGTTTTGAGATTCGCCACGCATTGACAATATGAGGCAAAAATTGGGCTCGTCCGGGATTCGAACCCGGGACCTCTCGCACCCTAAGCGAGAATCATACCCCTAGACCAACGAGCCTGTATAGCTGACTTATGTTTAAATAATAGTTATAAAATTCAGAAATGACATCGCTTGTTGCTATTTTCGTGTTGCCTTGGGTTACTATACGTTTGGCCTCTCTTGCTTTGTTACCTTTGAAATCAGGACGGTAAGTTATTAAAAGTCACCTGCTATAAAGAACTTTGTCTAAGGTTCTTAGCGTAGACGATTTCAAAGATTTTTATAAGAAGTGATATGTTCAATTTAACATGAACGACATGCGTCGGCTGCAAAAGAACACCGAATGAGTAATATCTCTAGGCACTATAATAAGCACAGTTCACGATGATCCGGATTACCCAAAAATTAATATGTTTCCGCTGGGGCTCGAACCCAGGACCTTCCGCGTGTGAAGCGGACGTGATTACCACTACACTACGGAAACAGTTGAAGTAAGTGCGAAGTTTTCCATATTTCAAGCAACGTCCGATTAAAAACTGGTGCAATCAAGATGAATAACACCCGTTCCCGCATGAAACAGGTGCGTTTTCGTGTTAATTTCCACAATTCTCTTGGCATGGGATGGGGTTCACCTTTCTTCTGCACAATCAATTGAAAAGCAGATAT
The DNA here is from genome assembly GCF_965363235.1 of Mytilus galloprovincialis. NCBI lineage: Eukaryota > Metazoa > Mollusca > Bivalvia > Mytilida > Mytilidae > Mytilus > Mytilus galloprovincialis. The sequence continues at coordinate 26,507 of NW_027468059.1, forward strand.
TCCTAGCTCTGCCGTCTATATATATGCGTATTCTTCTTATACGCCAGCTAAATCCGATACCGACATTTCCTTCATTGCACAACTTGATGGTGATTATCAAGGTAAGTTGCTTTGCAGCGTGCACATACCAAAATATAACATTCTTCGAAAAAAGTCAAAATCATCGGAATACAAATGTATGTACCAGAATATCAACTCCTCTTTCTCTCCGTTTGACCACTATTCCTCATCAGTGACGGGACAACATGCTGAGCAATTTCTGAGCCAGACTGCTTTGAATGTCAATGGCAGATACAAAAGTATAATTTCATTGAATCCAAACGCCTATAAACCGTTCCAAAAATTAACGGGCTCGTCCGGGATTCGAACCCGGGACCTCTCGCACCCAAAGCGAGAATCATACCCCTAGACCAACGAGCCGCTTGATAGTTGGAGTTACATTTTCCGTATTTAACTATAGAATAAAATTATTCTCCATACGTGGCAAAGGAGTTTACCTGCCAAGATACATATTCGAAATTCTAAGTTGACTAGAAATTCATCTTACATTGGTCGAGATCAAACAATAAAAAAAACAACAAAAATTCAAACGATAGCTGTTGTATTGGTGCATGTATTTTTCTCCTACTGAATTCTGTTTTATGCATTCTTATTGACGTTCGAATTAGCGGTGTATTTTCTTTGAATATCCCATCGACTGGTATTGAAAACAGTTTTGAGATTCGCCACGCATTGACAATATGAGGCAAAAATTGGGCTCGTCCGGGATTCGAACCCGGGACCTCTCGCACCCTAAGCGAGAATCATACCCCTAGACCAACGAGCCTGTATAGCTGACTTATGTTTAAATAATAGTTATAAAATTCAGAAATGACATCGCTTGTTGCTATTTTCGTGTTGCCTTGGGTTACTATACGTTTGGCCTCTCTTGCTTTGTTACCTTTGAAATCAGGACGGTAAGTTATTAAAAGTCACCTGCTATAAAGAACTTTGTCTAAGGTTCTTAGCGTAGACGATTTCAAAGATTTTTATAAGAAGTGATATGTTCAATTTAACATGAACGACATGCGTCGGCTGCAAAAGAACACCGAATGAGTAATATCTCTAGGCACTATAATAAGCACAGTTCACGATGATCCGGATTACCCAAAAATTAATATGTTTCCGCTGGGGCTCGAACCCAGGACCTTCCGCGTGTGAAGCGGACGTGATTACCACTACACTACGGAAACAGTTGAAGTAAGTGCGAAGTTTTCCATATTTCAAGCAACGTCCGATTAAAAACTGGTGCAATCAAGATGAATAACACCCGTTCCCGCATGAAACAGGTGCGTTTTCGTGTTAATTTCCACAATTCTCTTGGCATGGGATGGGGTTCACCTTTCTTCTGCACAATCAATTGAAAAGCAGATATTCCTAGCTCTGCCGTCTATATATATGCGTATTCTTCTTATACGCCAGCTAAATCCGATACCGACATTTCCTTCATTGCACAACTTGATGGTGATTATCAAGGTAAGTTGCTTTGCAGCGTGCACATACCAAAATATAACATTCTTCGAAAAAAGTCAAAATCATCGGAATACAAATGTATGTACCAGAATATCAACTCCTCTTTCTCTCCGTTTGACCACTATTCCTCATCAGTGACGGGACAACATGCTGAGCAATTTCTGAGCCAGACTGCTTTGAATGTCAATGGCAGATACAAAAGTATAATTTCATTGAATCCAAACGCCTATAAACCGTTCCAAAAATTAACGGGCTCGTCCGGGATTCGAACCCGGGACCTCTCGCACCCAAAGCGAGAATCATACCCCTAGACCAACGAGCCGCTTGATAGTTGGAGTTACATTTTCCGTATTTAACTATAGAATAAAATTATTCTCCATACGTGGCAAAGGAGTTTACCTGCCAAGATACATATTCGAAATTCTAAGTTGACTAGAAATTCATCTTACATTGGTCGAGATCAAACAATAAAAAAACAACAAAAATTCAAACGATAGCTGTTGTATTGGTGCATGTATTTTTCTCCTACTGAATTCTGTTTTATGCATTCTTATTGACGTTCGAATTAGCGGTGTATTTTCTTTGAATATCCCATCGACTGGTATTGAAAACAGTTTTGAGATTCGCCACGCATTGACAATATGAGGCAAAAATTGGGCTCGTCCGGGATTCGAACCCGGGACCTCTCGCACCCTAAGCGAGAATCATACCCCTAGACCAACGAGCCTGTATAGCTGACTTATGTTTAAATAATAGTTATAAAATTCAGAAATGACATCGCTTGTTGCTATTTTCGTGTTGCCTTGGGTTACTATACGTTTGGCCTCTCTTGCTTTGTTACCTTTGAAATCAGGACGGTAAGTTATTAAAAGTCACCTGCTATAAAGAACTTTGTCTAAGGTTCTTAGCGTAGACGATTTCAAAGATTTTTATAAGAAGTGATATGTTCAATTTAACATGAACGACATGCGTCGGCTGCAAAAGAACACCGAATGAGTAATATCTCTAGGCACTATAATAAGCACAGTTCACGATGATCCGGATTACCCAAAAATTAATATGTTTCCGCTGGGGCTCGAACCCAGGACCTTCCGCGTGTGAAGCGGACGTGATTACCACTACACTACGGAAACAGTTGAAGTAAGTGCGAAGTTTTCCATATTTCAAGCAACGTCCGATTAAAAACTGGTGCAATCAAGATGAATAACACCCGTTCCCGCATGAAACAGGTGCGTTTTCGTGTTAATTTCCACAATTCTCTTGGCATGGGATGGGGTTCACCTTTCTTCTGCACAATCAATTGAAAAGCAGATATTCCTAGCTCTGCCGTCTATATATATGCGTATTCTTCTTATACGCCAGCTAAATCCGATACCGACATTTCCTTCATTGCACAACTTGATGGTGATTATCAAGGTAAGTTGCTTTGCAGCGTGCACATACCAAAATATAACATTCTTCGAAAAAAGTCAAAATCATCGGAATACAAATGTATGTACCAGAATATCAACTCCTCTTTCTCTCCGTTTGACCACTATTCCTCATCAGTGACGGGACAACATGCTGAGCAATTTCTGAGCCAGACTGCTTTGAATGTCAATGGCAGATACAAAAGTATAATTTCATTGAATCCAAACGCCTATAAACCGTTCCAAAAATTAACGGGCTCGTCCGGGATTCGAACCCGGGACCTCTCGCACCCAAAGCGAGAATCATACCCCTAGACCAACGAGCCGCTTGATAGTTGGAGTTACATTTTCCGTATTTAACTATAGAATAAAATTATTCTCCATACGTGGCAAAGGAGTTTACCTGCCAAGATACATATTCGAAATTCTAAGTTGACTAGAAATTCATCTTACATTGGTCGAGATCAAACAATAAAAAAACAACAAAAATTCAAACGATAGCTGTTGTATTGGTGCATGTATTTTTCTCCTACTGAATTCTGTTTTATGCATTCTTATTGACGTTCGAATTAGCGGTGTATTTTCTTTGAATATCCCATCGACTGGTATTGAAAACAGTTTTGAGATTCGCCACGCATTGACAATATGAGGCAAAAATTGGGCTCGTCCGGGATTCGAACCCGGGACCTCTCGCACCCTAAGCGAGAATCATACCCCTAGACCAACGAGCCTGTATAGCTGACTTATGTTTAAATAATAGTTATAAAATTCAGAAATGACATCGCTTGTTGCTATTTTCGTGTTGCCTTGGGTTACTATACGTTTGGCCTCTCTTGCTTTGTTACCTTTGAAATCAGGACGGTAAGTTATTAAAAGTCACCTGCTATAAAGAACTTTGTCTAAGGTTCTTAGCGTAGACGATTTCAAAGATTTTTATAAGAAGTGATATGTTCAATTTAACATGAACGACATGCGTCGGCTGCAAAAGAACACCGAATGAGTAATATCTCTAGGCACTATAATAAGCACAGTTCACGATGATCCGGATTACCCAAAAATTAATATGTTTCCGCTGGGGCTCGAACCCAGGACCTTCCGCGTGTGAAGCGGACGTGATTACCACTACACTACGGAAACAGTTGAAGTAAGTGCGAAGTTTTCCATATTTCAAGCAACGTCCGATTAAAAACTGGTGCAATCAAGATGAATAACACCCGTTCCCGCATGAAACAGGTGCGTTTTCGTGTTAATTTCCACAATTCTCTTGGCATGGGATGGGGTTCACCTTTCTTCTGCACAATCAATTGAAAAGCAGATATTCCTAGCTCTGCCGTCTATATATATGCGTATTCTTCTTATACGCCAGCTAAATCCGATACCGACATTTCTTTCATTGCACAACTTGATGGTGATTATCAAGGTAAGTTGCTTTGCAGCGTGCACATACCAAAATATAACATTCTTCGAAAAAAGTCAAAATCATCGGAATACAAATGTATGTACCAGAATATCAACTCCTCTTTCTCTCCGTTTGACCACTATTCCTCATCAGTGACGGGACAACATGCTGAGCAATTTCTGAGCCAGACTGCTTTGAATGTCAATGGCAGATACAAAAGTATAATTTCATTGAATCCAAACGCCTATAAACCGTTCCAAAAATTAACGGGCTCGTCCGGGATTCGAACCCGGGACCTCTCGCACCCAAAGCGAGAATCATACCCCTAGACCAACGAGCCGCTTGATAGTTGGAGTTACATTTTCCGTATTTAACTATAGAATAAAATTATTCTCCATACGTGGCAAAGGAGTTTACCTGCCAAGATACATATTCGAAATTCTAAGTTGACTAGAAATTCATCTTACATTGGTCGAGATCAAACAATAAAAAAACAACAAAAATTCAAACGATAGCTGTTGTATTGGTGCATGTATTTTTCTCCTACTGAATTCTGTTTTATGCATTCTTATTGACGTTCGAATTAGCGGTGTATTTTCTTTGAATATCCCATCGACTGGTATTGAAAACAGTTTTGAGATTCGCCACGCATTGACAATATGAGGCAAAAATTGGGCTCGTCCGGGATTCGAACCCGGGACCTCTCGCACCCTAAGCGAGAATCATACCCCTAGACCAACGAGCCTGTATAGCTGACTTATGTTTAAATAATAGTTATAAAATTCAGAAATGACATCGCTTGTTGCTATTTTCGTGTTGCCTTGGGTTACTATACGTTTGGCCTCTCTTGCTTTGTTACCTTTGAAATCAGGACGGTAAGTTATTAAAAGTCACCTGCTATAAAGAACTTTGTCTAAGGTTCTTAGCGTAGACGATTTCAAAGATTTTTATAAGAAGTGATATGTTCAATTTAACATGAACGACATGCGTCGGCTGCAAAAGAACACCGAATGAGTAATATCTCTAGGCACTATAATAAGCACAGTTCACGATGATCCGGATTACCCAAAAATTAATATGTTTCCGCTGGGGCTCGAACCCAGGACCTTCCGCGTGTGAAGCGGACGTGATTACCACTACACTACGGAAACAGTTGAAGTAAGTGCGAAGTTTTCCATATTTCAAGCAACGTCCGATTAAAAACTGGTGCAATCAAGATGAATAACACCCGTTCCCACATGAAACAGGTGCGTTTTCGTGTTAATTTCCACAATTCTCTTGGCATGGGATGGGGTTCACCTTTCTTCTGCACAATCAATTGAAAAGCAGATATTCCTAGCTCTGCCGTCTATATATATGCGTATTCTTCTTATACGCCAGCTAAATCCGATACCGACATTTCCTTCATTGCACAACTTGATGGTGATTATCAAGGTAAGTTGCTTTGCAGCGTGCACATACCAAAATATAACATTCTTCGAAAAAAGTCAAAATCATCGGAATACAAATGTATGTACCAGAATATCAACTCCTCTTTCTCTCCGTTTGACCACTATTCCTCATCAGTGACGGGACAACATGCTGAGCAATTTCTGAGCCAGACTGCTTTGAATGTCAATGGCAGATACAAAAGTATAATTTCATTGAATCCAAACGCCTATAAACCGTTCCAAAAATTAACGGGCTCGTCCGGGATTCGAACCCGGGACCTCTCGCACCCAAAGCGAGAATCATACCCCTAGACCAACGAGCCGCTTGATAGTTGGAGTTACATTTTCCGTATTTAACTATAGAATAAAATTATTCTCCATACGTGGCAAAGGAGTTTACCTGCCAAGATACATATTCGAAATTCTAAGTTGACTAGAAATTCATCTTACATTGGTCGAGATCAAACAATAAAAAAACAACAAAAATTCAAACGATAGCTGTTGTATTGGTGCATGTATTTTTCTCCTACTGAATTCTGTTTTATGCATTCTTATTGACGTTCGAATTAGCGGTGTATTTTCTTTGAATATCCCATCGACTGGTATTGAAAACAGTTTTGAGATTCGCCACGCATTGACAATATGAGGCAAAAATTGGGCTCGTCCGGGATTCGAACCCGGGACCTCTCGCACCCTAAGCGAGAATCATACCCCTAGACCAACGAGCCTGTATAGCTGACTTATGTTTAAATAATAGTTATAAAATTCAGAAATGACATCGCTTGTTGCTATTTTCGTGTTGCCTTGGGTTACTATACGTTTGGCCTCTCTTGCTTTGTTACCTTTGAAATCAGGACGGTAAGTTATTAAAAGTCACCTGCTATAAAGAACTTTGTCTAAGGTTCTTAGCGTAGACGATTTCAAAGATTTTTATAAGAAGTGATATGTTCAATTTAACATGAACGACATGCGTCGGCTGCAAAAGAACACCGAATGAGTAATATCTCTAGGCACTATAATAAGCACAGTTCACGATGATCCGGATTACCCAAAAATTAATATGTTTCCGCTGGGGCTCGAACCCAGGACCTTCCGCGTGTGAAGCGGACGTGATTACCACTACACTACGGAAACAGTTGAAGTAAGTGCGAAGTTTTCCATATTTCAAGCAACGTCCGATTAAAAACTGGTGCAATCAAGATGAATAACACCCGTTCCCGCATGAAACAGGTGCGTTTTCGTGTTAATTTCCACAATTCTCTTGGCATGGGATGGGGTTCACCTTTCTTCTGCACAATCAATTGAAAAGCAGATATTCCTAGCTCTGCCGTCTATATATATGCGTATTCTTCTTATACGCCAGCTAAATCCGATACCGACATTTCCTTCATTGCACAACTTGATGGTGATTATCAAGGTAAGTTGCTTTGCAGCGTGCACATACCAAAATATAACATTCTTCGAAAAAAGTCAAAATCATCGGAATACAAATGTATGTACCAGAATATCAACTCCTCTTTCTCTCCGTTTGACCACTATTCCTCATCAGTGACGGGACAACATGCTGAGCAATTTCTGAGCCAGACTGCTTTGAATGTCAATGGCAGATACAAAAGTATAATTTCATTGAATCCAAACGCCTATAAACCGTTCCAAAAATTAACGGGCTCGTCCGGGATTCGAACCCGGGACCTCTCGCACCCAAAGCGAGAATCATACCCCTAGACCAACGAGCCGCTTGATAGTTGGAGTTACATTTTCCGTATTTAACTATAGAATAAAATTATTCTCCATACGTGGCAAAGGAGTTTACCTGCCAAGATACATATTCGAAATTCTAAGTTGACTAGAAATTCATCTTACATTGGTCGAGATCAAACAATAAAAAAACAACAAAAATTCAAACGATAGCTGTTGTATTGGTGCATGTATTTTTCTCCTACTGAATTCTGTTTTATGCATTCTTATTGACGTTCGAATTAGCGGTGTATTTTCTTTGAATATCCCATCGACTGGTATTGAAAACAGTTTTGAGATTCGCCACGCATTGACAATATGAGGCAAAAATTGGGCTCGTCCGGGATTCGAACCCGGGACCTCTCGCACCCTAAGCGAGAATCATACCCCTAGACCAACGAGCCTGTATAGCTGACTTATGTTTAAATAATAGTTATAAAATTCAGAAATGACATCGCTTGCAGTGGCGTAGCTAGGTATTCAGTCAACTGTAGGCACCAATCGGCAGGGGGTCTGGGGACCCCCAGTAAGTCAAGGGCAGAGGGTAGGGGTCTGGGGACCGCTCAAGGCCCCCAGTAGGTCCAGGGCAGAGCCCTGGTAGGGGGTTCAGGGGGGCGAAGCCCCCGACGGAAAACGGTTTTCAGTATTTTAGCTGCAAAATTTTATTACAAAAATATCAAATTTACTGGTTATCGTGATAATTATAATATACATGATGAAAAGTTCGACGAATTATGAATAGTTCACCATAACTGGTCTGGTGAATTATATAACGCAGTACAATCGGAAATATGAAAAAAAAATATTTACAATATGCATTGCCCAGCGTAGATCACCGCTGGGAAAAGTATACCTAACAATATATATGTTCCTGATAAGCGTATCCATTTGATTAAGCAGTACACCCTGTTTGGTATTTTCATACTTATTCCGTTCTAATTGATATATAAGTTTAACTTAATTAACAGTACATATTGTGGCAATCATTTATTTAAAAAGAATAGGCACGTAAACACTGATATTACTATAAAATAAAACTATCCTTTTGGCTAGACAAAAACCATCAATCTTTTGATTCTTAAACCCTAGCCACACAAACACATACACACATAATCGATGCCTAATGCAAAAGTTCTGTTCTGTTCATACTATCGTATCAAAATTCAAGAAATTCGTATTTCTTTATGATTTTTTTTTATCCTATACTGAAAAATCCCTACCTGCTTAGATATTTGAACAATTGTGGTCATTACACGCAGATCTGAGTACTCAAAATTACCAGAAGCTAGTTGATTGATTTTTAAACATCCAGTGTCAAAAATTTATGCCGGTTCAGGACAAAAAAAAAACAAATTTACAATAAATACAACAGGGAGCTAGGTCCTGTAATAGGTGTCGTCCAGGACGAAAGTCTGGAAATTTGAAAATGCCATGCATTGAAAAATGAGGAATTATTGGATAGCAGAAATTTTGCCTTTCAGTAGACCAACTACGAACTCCTCAAATAGTGGCATTCTCTCTACTACTAGGCATCGGATTTAATGTCCCCGTTCTAACCAGACGTGACTGCGTATTTATACATCCTGCACAGCCAAATGGACGACCAACATTGACAAGTCGGGTGAAGACAAAGTGGAAAGCTAATTGAAAACTAACAACAACTAATTAAAAACTCATGTGTCTAAGTTGAGGTTTATTCAAGTTTTTGTTGATAGAAGTGAAATGATCTGAACCAAAGCTCTAGTTTACAGTTTCTATATAAAGTAAAATCATAAAAACATTCAATTCAATCCAATATTCCATTCACTAAGAACGAGAGACTAGTGTACATATGACATTCGACAATTAAAGAGTTTTGACAACTTCACAGCCGTTCATTTAAAAATAACGTTGTTTATTATTTTTTTAAACAAAACAAAAATATTTGAAAAAAAATATGTGTAGGCACGTGCCTAAAGTGCCTAACGGCAGCTACGCCCCTGGCTTGTTGCTATTTTCGTGTTGCCTTGGGTTACTATACGTTTGGCCTCTCTTGCTTTGTTACCTTTGAAATCAGGACGGTAAGTTATTAAAAGTCACCTGCTATAAAGAACTTTGTCTAAGGTTCTTAGCGTAGACGATTTCAAAGATTTTTATAAGAAGTGATATGTTCAATTTAACATGAACGACATGCGTCGGCTGCAAAAGAACACCGAATGAGTAATATCTCTAGGCACTATAATAAGCACAGTTCACGATGATCCGGATTACCCAAAAATTAATATGTTTCCGCTGGGGCTCGAACCCAGGACCTTCCGCGTGTGAAGCGGACGTGATTACCACTACACTACGGAAACAGTTGAAGTAAGTGCGAAGTTTTCCATATTTCAAGCAACGTCCGATTAAAAACTGGTGCAATCAAGATGAATAACACCCGTTCCCGCATGAAACAGGTGCGTTTTCGTGTTAATTTCCACAATTCTCTTGGCATGGGATGGGGTTCACCTTTCTTCTGCACAATCAATTGAAAAGCAGATATTCCTAGCTCTGCCGTCTATATATATGCGTATTCTTCTTATACGCCAGCTAAATCCGATACCGACATTTCCTTCATTGCACAACTTGATGGTGATTATCAAGGTAAGTTGCTTTGCAGCGTGCACATACCAAAATATAACATTCTTCGAAAAAAGTCAAAATCATCGGAATACAAATGTATGTACCAGAATATCAACTCCTCTTTCTCTCCGTTTGACCACTATTCCTCATCAGTGACGGGACAACATGCTGAGCAATTTCTGAGCCAGACTGCTTTGAATGTCAATGGCAGATACAAAAGTATAATTTCATTGAATCCAAACGCCTATAAACCGTTCCAAAAATTAACGGGCTCGTCCGGGATTCGAACCCGGGACCTCTCGCACCCAAAGCGAGAATCATACCCCTAGACCAACGAGCCGCTTGATAGTTGGAGTTACATTTTCCGTATTTAACTATAGAATAAAATTATTCTCCATACGTGGCAAAGGAGTTTACCTGCCAAGATACATATTCGAAATTCTAAGTTGACTAGAAATTCATCTTACATTGGTCGAGATCAAACAATAAAAAAACAACAAAAATTCAAACGATAGCTGTTGTATTGGTGCATGTATTTTTCTCCTACTGAATTCTGTTTTATGCATTCTTATTGACGTTCGAATTAGCGGTGTATTTTCTTTGAATATCCCATCGACTGGTATTGAAAACAGTTTTGAGATTCGCCACGCATTGACAATATGAGGCAAAAATTGGGCTCGTCCGGGATTCGAACCCGGGACCTCTCGCACCCTAAGCGAGAATCATACCCCTAGACCAACGAGCCTGTATAGCTGACTTATGTTTAAATAATAGTTATAAAATTCAGAAATGACATCGCTTGTTGCTATTTTCGTGTTGCCTTGGGTTACTATACGTTTGGCCTCTCTTGCTTTGTTACCTTTGAAATCAGGACGGTAAGTTATTAAAAGTCACCTGCTATAAAGAACTTTGTCTAAGGTTCTTAGTAGTCCAGCCCTGGCCTCAGTGACTTATTTTTTTTTTTTTTTTTTTTTTTGTCACTGAGTCCAGCTCGCCCTCCATTACCTTCAATGGTGCAAGCTCCCGGGTAGATTACCCGGGGACGATAGAGACAATGCCAGAGCGCTCAAGTACGAAAAATGTATCACAAATGGTAAAACTTGATAAAATAAACAAGCTGCATACCTGAAATGCGTGTTCACTATATGGAAACTCATCTTAACAAAAGGAAATCCTTTGCAGTCGGAGCTGTGGACATCTTGTTTACATCAGTAACGCTATATTACGGAACGTGACGTTTCTACGCTATAACGTTAGACGAAACGAATTCAATGTATCGATAAAGATTTTCAACGTTTAAACTCGTAACACGATACCGAATCTCCCGATTTCTAAACTTTTTGGCACACTTGTATTTTGAATCTAGTTACATCAGTATAAGTCATTGTATGCATAAAAACTTTGGTCACCATTTTTGGTCTTGTAATTTTATAGGAAAATCTATTTTTGCGACAAATTCACATATAGCTTTTTATCCATCAACAGAATTTAAAAGGTTGGTTAATCCGAATCCAGTTCCAAATATCCACCACTCATCATAATATATATATGGCTAAAGCTGTAGCCATGTCTGCCAGTCGAGCTCTAAGTTTATTAATTGTTAAATGTAAAGCACATTATGGTTTCTAGCACAGTACCTTTAAAACATTATTTGATACTCTGGTCTGGTCAGTAATAAGCTACGGTGCATCCATTTGGGGCACTCGTTCTTTTTCTTGTATCAACGCTGTCCAGAACAGAGCTATCAGTTTTTTTATAGGTGTTGGCAAGTATACGCCAAATGATGAAATTAACGGGGACATGGGCTAGAACCCTAGTGTAAAACAATGGACATGTGTATTTAGGCATTGGGCAAGATGTAGTGCCATGACCAATGACAGAATAAATTATAAAGTTTTCAAATGGTCACATAAAAATGCTGTAAATAATAAGAAAAACTAGTGTAATAGAGTCATGAAAAAAACTTAAATATTGTAACTTTGATTTATATACTAGTATTGATAGTGTGCTGCATAAAGAAAATTGTTCTACAAATTGAAAATGTTTTATTTAATAAATATATTGCAGAATGGCAAACGAAAATTTTGTAACAGAGTAATGGTAACATGCTTCGTACTTATAAGCGATATAAATCACAATATTGTACAGAGTTATATTTAAAACAAAATATATATCTATTAAATTTAGAAGTGCTTATGCAAAATTTAGATGTGGCATTGCGCCAATTAAAATAGAAACAGGACGTTATGAGAAAAAGCCAATAAACGAAAGATGTTGTTTCATGTGTAAAAACGAAATTGAAGATGAGAAACAGGTAGTTACTTTATGTCCTTTAGATATATGCAGACCTTCGAAATATATTGTATAATGAAGCAGTAAAACATAACGATCAATTTTATAACTTGTCTATTGACGAAAAACTTATTTTTTTACTCAGTAATGAAGGACCTATTAAACTGGTTCCCTGAAAATTATTCTAATTTCAACCCATAAATGTATATGTAAACAATAAACCTGTCAATATAAACAAAACAACGATACCAAGATCGACGCTCGTGACACTTTTTACTTAGTGAAAAACAGATACCCGGAATAAATACACGGTGGAATGAAGTTACGCTAACATATGCACCCTCCATATAAGTAAAACACTCCCCGCAAAAATTCCAGTTTGAAATTGTGCATGTACGACATGTAAGCCGGAATCTGTATTCTGCATGTTATTTTATATCATGTATCATAATGCCAAAACAAGCAACCTGTCATTTCCAAAATAAAACCCGACGATATACGCAGCTTTAGTACAAGCATGCAAGCAGGTATACAATTTAAAAGACTGCCGTCCTAATAGATAAGCCGTATATATGAAACCTATATATATACCCAGTGCAAATTGGACTGCCGAACGGTTAAACAATATGATGGTGCTATTTTATAAGGAATGTGGTGACAATTCATGTATCAGACTAACAGTATCAGTGAATATGCAGTGTAGTGAAATGGTATACTGGTGTTATCAAATGTACCAATGTTAGCAAGCTATCTTGTACGTCAGTTGGTCTTTGGTGGACAATTGTTTCATTGTCAACTATACCACATCTCCTGATTTCATTATGGTTTGATTTTTCTCCAGAAGTTCAATTAGAAGTTTAAGGACTTAAACAAATATGTACTAGGAAACTGAAAAATGTCTATGGTTTTGATGTCGTTAATTGCATAGCCTTTACTATCTTATTGTATATCCCGTATCTACATTTATTCACACAAAGAAACACCAACACTAAAAAAAATCCAGAAACCATATCGGTTCTATAACGGATTTCTTCTGTACAGAACAATGAATTTCAGAGACTGTTTTTACTTGGAATACAGGGAAAGTTATTCAAACAATAACCATGTTTTTTCTCATTCCATCCTGACAAACTAATGTTTGTATGATCATGAGTTTCAACGTCTACTTGTGTTTTGCTTTTTCCTTATTCAATCCGTATTCTTTCAGTCCAATAAATTTCGTTTTTCTATTTTTCCATTGGTGTTTTTTGTGATCATATTCAAACGGATGGGATTAACGATTTTGCATTAATAGGGTTACAATTCCCGGATTTTGATACATCAACCTGAGTTTCTATAAATTAAATTCCTACTTCCAAAACAAAATTTCATAGGGATACGGCGTGCATTATAAATGAGAAGTTTTTGCAAGAATATAAATGAGAAGTTATTGCAAGAATAAAAATAAAGTGTTAAAACTCAGTCCGTAATGCATAAGAAGATATGTTATATATATATATATAGATAAATCTTGCATATGCTTAGGTATCAATAGAATTTTCAAAAATGATATTTTTGAAGGTCAACAATGAGCAGAATATTCCGGGGAAAACGATAAAGCAATCAATGTCTAATAACCGTTACGTTTTGCAACAAATCTGTCGGCACTCTGCATCTAGGGAAATTAACAGTTAAAAATGTCACATAGTTACCAAAACAAAAATATTTTTTATTTTCTAATGATTTCATAATTAAAGAACTTGCTGCATTAACTCGGATGTATGAACGTTTTCTTCGGGTGAAAAAAACCATTCACACCTGTAAAGGAATGTTTTCATAGTAGGCCATATTTTCTAGAACTAAAAAAATAGAATCTATAATATAACTCGAACGATTATTCCGTTTCTTCGTAAATTTTCAGTCAATGACGGGACAATATGAAATCTTTTCATCAACTAATCATTACACTAGCTTTTATTTTTTAACAATTTTTCTATCCGAATGTTAACGGAGATGGTCTGGCCCTGATACGATTTTGGAAACTGGACTTGGAAAATGATTATAATCACCATCCAAAATACTTTATTTTGGTCCATATGTTAATAGCGGGTATGTGTTTCTTTAATTTGAAAGGAAGAAAAATGTATTAAATTGCATTTAATTACAATGTTAAATTGAATACACTAATAAAAGACTTTAAGGGCATACGATACAGTTACAGGGAAGGTAATGACGTTGCTAACGTAAAATGTTTTTTTCGCGACGTCAAACTCTGACATATCGGGAAAAGAGGCATTTTTCGACTGATTTTTATCATTCAAACTGATTTAATTTGAAAACGAGTGCATGGACCCTTATTTTTTAAAACAGCAATTTGTTTCATTTTGCAAGGAGATTATGTGACCCAAATTTTATAAAACTGTAAATAGCGCAATTTTTTTAATTTTGATAAACATGCAGCAAAAAATGACGTTTTTCCCTCTATTCATGAACATTTGATAAATATAGAGTTATTTCGGAATAAAAAATGCATAATTTTTAATGATACTTATAAAATACAGAAATTACCGATTATTTAACAAAAACCATTTTGTGTTTATCTTTTAAAACAAAAAAGTTATGTCTTTCTTTCGAAAAAGAAAAAAAACGGACACAAATCTGAATTTTGAGCAAAGATACAAAATTTCGACCTCATTTTACTCAAAAAGTAGCACATGAAGATATATTTTTTATTACATATTTGATTTAATGAGGTAAAAAATATCCTATATGCAAATTTTCATCAACTTGTAAATACAGGTTCAAAACTGTATCGTATGCCCTTAAGTGAAAAACAATTTCAGACTTATCATTCGTAGCTTAAGAAAAAAAAAAGACTTACCGCGTTAAAGTATTAACAAGAACTTTAAAAAAAATGAGAGAAAATGAAAATCGTCAGTATTAAAGTTGTTCTTCATTTTGTCATAAGTCACATTCAAAAAGGTTGATATATTATATGTTATCGCAGGGAAATGGACAGAGCCGCCTGTTGGCCGTACGGCAACCCCAAATTAAATATTCGGGATTTTTGATGGAATTTCGGGATAAAAAAATTGTTAAAAAAATAAAAGTGTGATGATAAATTAATGAAGAAATTTATTATAATAATTGTCCGGTCATTTACTGAAAGAAACCATGATATGTGGAAAGTTAAAACTGATTAATTTGGTTTGAACTTTCTGTCACTTGCCGGGAACTGAAGAAAAAAAAACACAATCATGCAGTAAACTTCATCTGAACAACAGAAGGTACACATATATAAACATGTTTTAAAGTGTCATAATTTACCAACAGCATTCAGTGCCCTGAGGTCCGCGTTTAAATAGTTTTAGGTGCAAAATAGTTGATTTAACGAGTTAAACGTTGAAAATCTGTATCGATACATTGAATTCGTTTCGTCTAACGTTATAGCGTAGAAACGTCACGTTCCGTAATATAGCGTTACTGATGTAAACAAGATGTCCACAGCTCCAACTGCAAGGGATTTTCTTCTGTTAAGATGAGTTTCCATATAGTGTACTAGCATTTCAGGTATGTAACTTGTTTATTTTATCAAGTTTTACCATTTGTGATACATTTTTCGTACTTGAGCGCTCTGGCATTGTCTCTATCGTCCCCGGGTAATCTACCCGGGAGCTTGCACCATTGAAGGTAATGGAGGGCGAGCTGGACTCAGTGACAACAAAAAAAAAAAAAAAAAAAAAAAATGAGTCACTGAGGCCAGGGCTGGACTAAGGTTCTTAGCGTAGACGATTTCAAAGATTTTTATAAGAAGTGATATGTTCAATTTAACATGAACGACATGCGTCGGCTGCAAAAGAACACCGAATGAGTAATATCTCTAGGCACTATAATAAGCACAGTTCACGATGATCCGGATTACCCAAAAATTAATATGTTTCCGCTGGGGCTCGAACCCAGGACCTTCCGCGTGTGAAGCGGACGTGATTACCACTACACTACGGAAACAGTTGAAGTAAGTGCGAAGTTTTCCATATTTCAAGCAACGTCCGATTAAAAACTGGTGCAATCAAGATGAATAACACCCGTTCCCGCATGAAACAGGTGCGTTTTCGTGTTAATTTCCACAATTCTCTTGGCATGGGATGGGGTTCACCTTTCTTCTGCACAATCAATTGAAAAGCAGATATTCCTAGCTCTGCCGTCTATATATATGCGTATTCTTCTTATACGCCAGCTAAATCCGATACCGACATTTCCTTCATTGCACAACTTGATGGTGATTATCAAGGTAAGTTGCTTTGCAGCGTGCACATACCAAAATATAACATTCTTCGAAAAAAGTCAAAATCATCGGAATACAAATGTATGTACCAGAATATCAACTCCTCTTTCTCTCCGTTTGACCACTATTCCTCATCAGTGACGGGACAACATGCTGAGCAATTTCTGAGCCAGACTGCTTTGAATGTCAATGGCAGATACAAAAGTATAATTTCATTGAATCCAAACGCCTATAAACCGTTCCAAAAATTAACGGGCTCGTCCGGGATTCGAACCCGGGACCTCTCGCACCCAAAGCGAGAATCATACCCCTAGACCAACGAGCCGCTTGATAGTTGGAGTTACATTTTCCGTATTTAACTATAGAATAAAATTATTCTCCATACGTGGCAAAGGAGTTTACCTGCCAAGATACATATTCGAAATTCTAAGTTGACTAGAAATTCATCTTACATTGGTCGAGATCAAACAATAAAAAAACAACAAAAATTCAAACGATAGCTGTTGTATTGGTGCATGTATTTTTCTCCTACTGAATTCTGTTTTATGCATTCTTATTGACGTTCGAATTAGCGGTGTATTTTCTTTGAATATCCCATCGACTGGTATTGAAAACAGTTTTGAGATTCGCCACGCATTGACAATATGAGGCAAAAATTGGGCTCGTCCGGGATTCGAACCCGGGACCTCTCGCACCCTAAGCGAGAATCATACCCCTAGACCAACGAGCCTGTATAGCTGACTTATGTTTAAATAATAGTTATAAAATTCAGAAATGACATCGCTTGTTGCTATTTTCGTGTTGCCTTGGGTTACTATACGTTTGGCCTCTCTTGCTTTGTTACCTTTGAAATCAGGACGGTAAGTTATTAAAAGTCACCTGCTATAAAGAACTTTGTCTAAGGTTCTTAGCGTAGACGATTTCAAAGATTTTTATAAGAAGTGATATGTTCAATTTAACATGAACGACATGCGTCGGCTGCAAAAGAACACCGAATGAGTAATATCTCTAGGCACTATAATAAGCACAGTTCACGATGATCCGGATTACCCAAAAATTAATATGTTTCCGCTGGGGCTCGAACCCAGGACCTTCCGCGTGTGAAGCGGACGTGATTACCACTACACTACGGAAACAGTTGAAGTAAGTGCGAAGTTTTCCATATTTCAAGCAACGTCCGATTAAAAACTGGTGCAATCAAGATGAATAACACCCGTTCCCGCATGAAACAGGTGCGTTTTCGTGTTAATTTCCACAATTCTCTTGGCATGGGATGGGGTTCACCTTTCTTCTGCACAATCAATTGAAAAGCAGATATTCCTAGCTCTGCCGTCTATATATATGCGTATTCTTCTTATACGCCAGCTAAATCCGATACCGACATTTCCTTCATTGCACAACTTGATGGTGATTATCAAGGTAAGTTGCTTTGCAGCGTGCACATACCAAAATATAACATTCTTCGAAAAAAGTCAAAATCATCGGAATACAAATGTATGTACCAGAATATCAACTCCTCTTTCTCTCCGTTTGACCACTATTCCTCATCAGTGACGGGACAACATGCTGAGCAATTTCTGAGCCAGACTGCTTTGAATGTCAATGGCAGATACAAAAGTATAATTTCATTGAATCCAAACGCCTATAAACCGTTCCAAAAATTAACGGGCTCGTCCGGGATTCGAACCCGGGACCTCTCGCACCCAAAGCGAGAATCATACCCCTAGACCAACGAGCCGCTTGATAGTTGGAGTTACATTTTCCGTATTTAACTATAGAATAAAATTATTCTCCATACGTGGCAAAGGAGTTTACCTGCCAAGATACATATTCGAAATTCTAAGTTGACTAGAAATTCATCTTACATTGGTCGAGATCAAACAATAAAAAAACAACAAAAATTCAAACGATAGCTGTTGTATTGGTGCATGTATTTTTCTCCTACTGAATTCTGTTTTATGCATTCTTATTGACGTTCGAATTAGCGGTGTATTTTCTTTGAATATCCCATCGACTGGTATTGAAAACAGTTTTGAGATTCGCCACGCATTGACAATATGAGGCAAAAATTGGGCTCGTCCGGGATTCGAACCCGGGACCTCTCGCACCCTAAGCGAGAATCATACCCCTAGACCAACGAGCCTGTATAGCTGACTTATGTTTAAATAATAGTTATAAAATTCAGAAATGACATCGCTTGTTGCTATTTTCGTGTTGCCTTGGGTTACTATACGTTTGGCCTCTCTTGCTTTGTTACCTTTGAAATCAGGACGGTAAGTTATTAAAAGTCACCTGCTATAAAGAACTTTGTCTAAGGTTCTTAGCGTAGACGATTTCAAAGATTTTTATAAGAAGTGATATGTTCAATTTAACATGAACGACATGCGTCGGCTGCAAAAGAACACCGAATGAGTAATATCTCTAGGCACTATAATAAGCACAGTTCACGATGATCCGGATTACCCAAAAATTAATATGTTTCCGCTGGGGCTCGAACCCAGGACCTTCCGCGTGTGAAGCGGACGTGATTACCACTACACTACGGAAACAGTTGAAGTAAGTGCGAAGTTTTCCATATTTCAAGCAACGTCCGATTAAAAACTGGTGCAATCAAGATGAATAACACCCGTTCCCGCATGAAACAGGTGCGTTTTCGTGTTAATTTCCACAATTCTCTTGGCATGGGATGGGGTTCACCTTTCTTCTGCACAATCAATTGAAAAGCAGATATTCCTAGCTCTGCCGTCTATATATATGCGTATTCTTCTTATACGCCAGCTAAATCCGATACCGACATTTCCTTCATTGCACAACTTGATGGTGATTATCAAGGTAAGTTGCTTTGCAGCGTGCACATACCAAAATATAACATTCTTCGAAAAAAGTCAAAATCATCGGAATACAAATGTATGTACCAGAATATCAACTCCTCTTTCTCTCCGTTTGACCACTATTCCTCATCAGTGACGGGACAACATGCTGAGCAATTTCTGAGCCAGACTGCTTTGAATGTCAATGGCAGATACAAAAGTATAATTTCATTGAATCCAAACGCCTATAAACCGTTCCAAAAATTAACGGGCTCGTCCGGGATTCGAACCCGGGACCTCTCGCACCCAAAGCGAGAATCATACCCCTAGACCAACGAGCCGCTTGATAGTTGGAGTTACATTTTCCGTATTTAACTATAGAATAAAATTATTCTCCATACGTGGCAAAGGAGTTTACCTGCCAAGATACATATTCGAAATTCTAAGTTGACTAGAAATTCATCTTACATTGGTCGAGATCAAACAATAAAAAAACAACAAAAATTCAAACGATAGCTGTTGTATTGGTGCATGTATTTTTCTCCTACTGAATTCTGTTTTATGCATTCTTATTGACGTTCGAATTAGCGGTGTATTTTCTTTGAATATCCCATCGACTGGTATTGAAAACAGTTTTGAGATTCGCCACGCATTGACAATATGAGGCAAAAATTGGGCTCGTCCGGGATTCGAACCCGGGACCTCTCGCACCCTAAGCGAGAATCATACCCCTAGACCAACGAGCCTGTATAGCTGACTTATGTTTAAATAATAGTTATAAAATTCAGAAATGACATCGCTTGTTGCTATTTTCGTGTTGCCTTGGGTTACTATACGTTTGGCCTCTCTTGCTTTGTTACCTTTGAAATCAGGACGGTAAGTTATTAAAAGTCACCTGCTATAAAGAACTTTGTCTAAGGTTCTTAGCGTAGACGATTTCAAAGATTTTTATAAGAAGTGATATGTTCAATTTAACATGAACGACATGCGTCGGCTGCAAAAGAACACCGAATGAGTAATATCTCTAGGCACTATAATAAGCACAGTTCACGATGATCCGGATTACCCAAAAATTAATATGTTTCCGCTGGGGCTCGAACCCAGGACCTTCCGCGTGTGAAGCGGACGTGATTACCACTACACTACGGAAACAGTTGAAGTAAGTGCGAAGTTTTCCATATTTCAAGCAACGTCCGATTAAAAACTGGTGCAATCAAGATGAATAACACCCGTTCCCGCATGAAACAGGTGCGTTTTCGTGTTAATTTCCACAATTCTCTTGGCATGGGATGGGGTTCACCTTTCTTCTGCACAATCAATTGAAAAGCAGATATTCCTAGCTCTGCCGTCTATATATATGCGTATTCTTCTTATACGCCAGCTAAATCCGATACCGACATTTCCTTCATTGCACAACTTGATGGTGATTATCAAGGTAAGTTGCTTTGCAGCGTGCACATACCAAAATATAACATTCTTCGAAAAAAGTCAAAATCATCGGAATACAAATGTATGTACCAGAATATCAACTCCTCTTTCTCTCCGTTTGACCACTATTCCTCATCAGTGACGGGACAACATGCTGAGCAATTTCTGAGCCAGACTGCTTTGAATGTCAATGGCAGATACAAAAGTATAATTTCATTGAATCCAAACGCCTATAAACCGTTCCAAAAATTAACGGGCTCGTCCGGGATTCGAACCCGGGACCTCTCGCACCCAAAGCGAGAATCATACCCCTAGACCAACGAGCCGCTTGATAGTTGGAGTTACATTTTCCGTATTTAACTATAGAATAAAATTATTCTCCATACGTGGCAAAGGAGTTTACCTGCCAAGATACATATTCGAAATTCTAAGTTGACTAGAAATTCATCTTACATTGGTCGAGATTAAACAATAAAAAAACAACAAAAATTCAAACGATAGCTGTTGTATTGGTGCATGTATTTTTCTCCTACTGAATTCTGTTTTATGCATTCTTATTGACGTTCGAATTAGCGGTGTATTTTCTTTGAATATCCCATCGACTGGTATTGAAAACAGTTTTGAGATTCGCCACGCATTGACAATATGAGGCAAAAATTGGGCTCGTCCGGGATTCGAACCCGGGACCTCTCGCACCCTAAGCGAGAATCATACCCCTAGACCAACGAGCCTGTATAGCTGACTTATGTTTAAATAATAGTTATAAAATTCAGAAATGACATCGCTTGTTGCTATTTTCGTGTTGCCTTGGGTTACTATACGTTTGGCCTCTCTTGCTTTGTTACCTTTGAAATCAGGACGGTAAGTTATTAAAAGTCACCTGCTATAAAGAACTTTGTCTAAGGTTCTTAGCGTAGACGATTTCAAAGATTTTTATAAGAAGTGATATGTTCAATTTAACATGAACGACATGCGTCGGCTGCAAAAGAACACCGAATGAGTAATATCTCTAGGCACTATAATAAGCACAGTTCACGATGATCCGGATTACCCAAAAATTAATATGTTTCCGCTGGGGCTCGAACCCAGGACCTTCCGCGTGTGAAGCGGACGTGATTACCACTACACTACGGAAACAGTTGAAGTAAGTGCGAAGTTTTCCATATTTCAAGCAACGTCCGATTAAAAACTGGTGCAATCAAGATGAATAACACCCGTTCCCGCATGAAACAGGTGCGTTTTCGTGTTAATTTCCACAATTCTCTTGGCATGGGATGGGGTTCACCTTTCTTCTGCACAATCAATTGAAAAGCAGATATTCCTAGCTCTGCCGTCTATATATATGCGTATTCTTCTTATACGCCAGCTAAATCCGATACCGACATTTCCTTCATTGCACAACTTGATGGTGATTATCAAGGTAAGTTGCTTTGCAGCGTGCACATACCAAAATATAACATTCTTCGAAAAAAGTCAAAATCATCGGAATACAAATGTATGTACCAGAATATCAACTCCTCTTTCTCTCCGTTTGACCACTATTCCTCATCAGTGACGGGACAACATGCTGAGCAATTTCTGAGCCAGACTGCTTTGAATGTCAATGGCAGATACAAAAGTATAATTTCATTGAATCCAAACGCCTATAAACCGTTCCAAAAATTAACGGGCTCGTCCGGGATTCGAACCCGGGACCTCTCGCACCCAAAGCGAGAATCATACCCCTAGACCAACGAGCCGCTTGATAGTTGGAGTTACATTTTCCGTATTTAACTATAGAATAAAATTATTCTCCATACGTGGCAAAGGAGTTTACCTGCCAAGATACATATTCGAAATTCTAAGTTGACTAGAAATTCATCTTACATTGGTCGAGATCAAACAATAAAAAAAACAACAAAAATTCAAACGATAGCTGTTGTATTGGTGCATGTATTTTTCTCCTACTGAATTCTGTTTTATGCATTCTTATTGACGTTCGAATTAGCGGTGTATTTTCTTTGAATATCCCATCGACTGGTATTGAAAACAGTTTTGAGATTCGCCACGCATTGACAATATGAGGCAAAAATTGGGCTCGTCCGGGATTCGAACCCGGGACCTCTCGCACCCTAAGCGAGAATCATACCCCTAGACCAACGAGCCTGTATAGCTGACTTATGTTTAAATAATAGTTATAAAATTCAGAAATGACATCGCTTGTTGCTATTTTCGTGTTGCCTTGGGTTACTATACGTTTGGCCTCTCTTGCTTTGTTACCTTTGAAATCAGGACGGTAAGTTATTAAAAGTCACCTGCTATAAAGAACTTTGTCTAAGGTTCTTAGCGTAGACGATTTCAAAGATTTTTATAAGAAGTGATATGTTCAATTTAACATGAACGACATGCGTCGGCTGCAAAAGAACACCGAATGAGTAATATCTCTAGGCACTATAATAAGCACAGTTCACGATGATCCGGATTACCCAAAAATTAATATGTTTCCGCTGGGGCTCGAACCCAGGACCTTCCGCGTGTGAAGCGGACGTGATTACCACTACACTACGGAAACAGTTGAAGTAAGTGCGAAGTTTTCCATATTTCAAGCAACGTCCGATTAAAAACTGGTGCAATCAAGATGAATAACACCCGTTCCCGCATGAAACAGGTGCGTTTTCGTGTTAATTTCCACAATTCTCTTGGCATGGGATGGGGTTCACCTTTCTTCTGCACAATCAATTGAAAAGCAGATATTCCTAGCTCTGCCGTCTATATATATGCGTATTCTTCTTATACGCCAGCTAAATCCGATACCGACATTTCCTTCATTGCACAACTTGATGGTGATTATCAAGGTAAGTTGCTTTGCAGCGTGCACATACCAAAATATAACATTCTTCGAAAAAAGTCAAAATCATCGGAATACAAATGTATGTACCAGAATATCAACTCCTCTTTCTCTCCGTTTGACCACTATTCCTCATCAGTGACGGGACAACATGCTGAGCAATTTCTGAGCCAGACTGCTTTGAATGTCAATGGCAGATACAAAAGTATAATTTCATTGAATCCAAACGCCTATAAACCGTTCCAAAAATTAACGGGCTCGTCCGGGATTCGAACCCGGGACCTCTCGCACCCAAAGCGAGAATCATACCCCTAGACCAACGAGCCGCTTGATAGTTGGAGTTACATTTTCCGTATTTAACTATAGAATAAAATTATTCTCCATACGTGGCAAAGGAGTTTACCTGCCAAGATACATATTCGAAATTCTAAGTTGACTAGAAATTCATCTTACATTGGTCGAGATTAAACAATAAAAAAACAACAAAAATTCAAACGATAGCTGTTGTATTGGTGCATGTATTTTTCTCCTACTGAATTCTGTTTTATGCATTCTTATTGACGTTCGAATTAGCGGTGTATTTTCTTTGAATATCCCATCGACTGGTATTGAAAACAGTTTTGAGATTCGCCACGCATTGACAATATGAGGCAAAAATTGGGCTCGTCCGGGATTCGAACCCGGGACCTCTCGCACCCTAAGCGAGAATCATACCCCTAGACCAACGAGCCTGTATAGCTGACTTATGTTTAAATAATAGTTATAAAATTCAGAAATGACATCGCTTGTTGCTATTTTCGTGTTGCCTTGGGTTACTATACGTTTGGCCTCTCTTGCTTTGTTACCTTTGAAATCAGGACGGTAAGTTATTAAAAGTCACCTGCTATAAAGAACTTTGTCTAAGGTTCTTAGCGTAGACGATTTCAAAGATTTTTATAAGAAGTGATATGTTCAATTTAACATGAACGACATGCGTCGGCTGCAAAAGAACACCGAATGAGTAATATCTCTAGGCACTATAATAAGCACAGTTCACGATGATCCGGATTACCCAAAAATTAATATGTTTCCGCTGGGGCTCGAACCCAGGACCTTCCGCGTGTGAAGCGGACGTGATTACCACTACACTACGGAAACAGTTGAAGTAAGTGCGAAGTTTTCCATATTTCAAGCAACGTCCGATTAAAAACTGGTGCAATCAAGATGAATAACACCCGTTCCCGCATGAAACAGGTGCGTTTTCGTGTTAATTTCCACAATTCTCTTGGCATGGGATGGGGTTCACCTTTCTTCTGCACAATCAATTGAAAAGCAGATATTCCTAGCTCTGCCGTCTATATATATGCGTATTCTTCTTATACGCCAGCTAAATCCGATACCGACATTTCCTTCATTGCACAACTTGATGGTGATTATCAAGGTAAGTTGCTTTGCAGCGTGCACATACCAAAATATAACATTCTTCGAAAAAAGTCAAAATCATCGGAATACAAATGTATGTACCAGAATATCAACTCCTCTTTCTCTCCGTTTGACCACTATTCCTCATCAGTGACGGGACAACATGCTGAGCAATTTCTGAGCCAGACTGCTTTGAATGTCAATGGCAGATACAAAAGTATAATTTCATTGAATCCAAACGCCTATAAACCGTTCCAAAAATTAACGGGCTCGTCCGGGATTCGAACCCGGGACCTCTCGCACCCAAAGCGAGAATCATACCCCTAGACCAACGAGCCGCTTGATAGTTGGAGTTACATTTTCCGTATTTAACTATAGAATAAAATTATTCTCCATACGTGGCAAAGGAGTTTACCTGCCAAGATACATATTCGAAATTCTAAGTTGACTAGAAATTCATCTTACATTGGTCGAGATTAAACAATAAAAAAACAACAAAAATTCAAACGATAGCTGTTGTATTGGTGCATGTATTTTTCTCCTACTGAATTCTGTTTTATGCATTCTTATTGACGTTCGAATTAGCGGTGTATTTTCTTTGAATATCCCATCGACTGGTATTGAAAACAGTTTTGAGATTCGCCACGCATTGACAATATGAGGCAAAAATTGGGCTCGTCCGGGATTCGAACCCGGGACCTCTCGCACCCTAAGCGAGAATCATACCCCTAGACCAACGAGCCTGTATAGCTGACTTATGTTTAAATAATAGTTATAAAATTCAGAAATGACATCGCTTGTTGCTATTTTCGTGTTGCCTTGGGTTACTATACGTTTGGCCTCTCTTGCTTTGTTACCTTTGAAATCAGGACGGTAAGTTATTAAAAGTCACCTGCTATAAAGAACTTTGTCTAAGGTTCTTAGCGTAGACGATTTCAAAGATTTTTATAAGAAGTGATATGTTCAATTTAACATGAACGACATGCGTCGGCTGCAAAAGAACACCGAATGAGTAATATCTCTAGGCACTATAATAAGCACAGTTCACGATGATCCGGATTACCCAAAAATTAATATGTTTCCGCTGGGGCTCGAACCCAGGACCTTCCGCGTGTGAAGCGGACGTGATTACCACTACACTACGGAAACAGTTGAAGTAAGTGCGAAGTTTTCCATATTTCAAGCAACGTCCGATTAAAAACTGGTGCAATCAAGATGAATAACACCCGTTCCCGCATGAAACAGGTGCGTTTTCGTGTTAATTTCCACAATTCTCTTGGCATGGGATGGGGTTCACCTTTCTTCTGCACAATCAATTGAAAAGCAGATATTCCTAGCTCTGCCGTCTATATATATGCGTATTCTTCTTATACGCCAGCTAAATCCGATACCGACATTTCCTTCATTGCACAACTTGATGGTGATTATCAAGGTAAGTTGCTTTGCAGCGTGCACATACCAAAATATAACATTCTTCGAAAAAAGTCAAAATCATCGGAATACAAATGTATGTACCAGAATATCAACTCCTCTTTCTCTCCGTTTGACCACTATTCCTCATCAGTGACGGGACAACATGCTGAGCAATTTCTGAGCCAGACTGCTTTGAATGTCAATGGCAGATACAAAAGTATAATTTCATTGAATCCAAACGCCTATAAACCGTTCCAAAAATTAACGGGCTCGTCCGGGATTCGAACCCGGGACCTCTCGCACCCAAAGCGAGAATCATACCCCTAGACCAACGAGCCGCTTGATAGTTGGAGTTACATTTTCCGTATTTAACTATAGAATAAAATTATTCTCCATACGTGGCAAAGGAGTTTACCTGCCAAGATACATATTCGAAATTCTAAGTTGACTAGAAATTCATCTTACATTGGTCGAGATTAAACAATAAAAAAACAACAAAAATTCAAACGATAGCTGTTGTATTGGTGCATGTATTTTTCTCCTACTGAATTCTGTTTTATGCATTCTTATTGACGTTCGAATTAGCGGTGTATTTTCTTTGAATATCCCATCGACTGGTATTGAAAACAGTTTTGAGATTCGCCACGCATTGACAATATGAGGCAAAAATTGGGCTCGTCCGGGATTCGAACCCGGGACCTCTCGCACCCTAAGCGAGAATCATACCCCTAGACCAACGAGCCTGTATAGCTGACTTATGTTTAAATAATAGTTATAAAATTCAGAAATGACATCGCTTGTTGCTATTTTCGTGTTGCCTTGGGTTACTATACGTTTGGCCTCTCTTGCTTTGTTACCTTTGAAATCAGGACGGTAAGTTATTAAAAGTCACCTGCTATAAAGAACTTTGTCTAAGGTTCTTAGCGTAGACGATTTCAAAGATTTTTATAAGAAGTGATATGTTCAATTTAACATGAACGACATGCGTCGGCTGCAAAAGAACACCGAATGAGTAATATCTCTAGGCACTATAATAAGCACAGTTCACGATGATCCGGATTACCCAAAAATTAATATGTTTCCGCTGGGGCTCGAACCCAGGACCTTCCGCGTGTGAAGCGGACGTGATTACCACTACACTACGGAAACAGTTGAAGTAAGTGCGAAGTTTTCCATATTTCAAGCAACGTCCGATTAAAAACTGGTGCAATCAAGATGAATAACACCCGTTCCCGCATGAAACAGGTGCGTTTTCGTGTTAATTTCCACAATTCTCTTGGCATGGGATGGGGTTCACCTTTCTTCTGCACAATCAATTGAAAAGCAGATATTCCTAGCTCTGCCGTCTATATATATGCGTATTCTTCTTATACGCCAGCTAAATCCGATACCGACATTTCCTTCATTGCACAACTTGATGGTGATTATCAAGGTAAGTTGCTTTGCAGCGTGCACATACCAAAATATAACATTCTTCGAAAAAAGTCAAAATCATCGGAATACAAATGTATGTACCAGAATATCAACTCCTCTTTCTCTCCGTTTGACCACTATTCCTCATCAGTGACGGGACAACATGCTGAGCAATTTCTGAGCCAGACTGCTTTGAATGTCAATGGCAGATACAAAAGTATAATTTCATTGAATCCAAACGCCTATAAACCGTTCCAAAAATTAACGGGCTCGTCCGGGATTCGAACCCGGGACCTCTCGCACCCAAAGCGAGAATCATACCCCTAGACCAACGAGCCGCTTGATAGTTGGAGTTACATTTTCCGTATTTAACTATAGAATAAAATTATTCTCCATACGTGGCAAAGGAGTTTACCTGCCAAGATACATATTCGAAATTCTAAGTTGACTAGAAATTCATCTTACATTGGTCGAGATTAAACAATAAAAAAACAACAAAAATTCAAACGATAGCTGTTGTATTGGTGCATGTATTTTTCTCCTACTGAATTCTGTTTTATGCATTCTTATTGACGTTCGAATTAGCGGTGTATTTTCTTTGAATATCCCATCGACTGGTATTGAAAACAGTTTTGAGATTCGCCACGCATTGACAATATGAGGCAAAAATTGGGCTCGTCCGGGATTCGAACCCGGGACCTCTCGCACCCTAAGCGAGAATCATACCCCTAGACCAACGAGCCTGTATAGCTGACTTATGTTTAAATAATAGTTATAAAATTCAGAAATGACATCGCTTGTTGCTATTTTCGTGTTGCCTTGGGTTACTATACGTTTGGCCTCTCTTGCTTTGTTACCTTTGAAATCAGGACGGTAAGTTATTAAAAGTCACCTGCTATAAAGAACTTTGTCTAAGGTTCTTAGCGTAGACGATTTCAAAGATTTTTATAAGAAGTGATATGTTCAATTTAACATGAACGACATGCGTCGGCTGCAAAAGAACACCGAATGAGTAATATCTCTAGGCACTATAATAAGCACAGTTCACGATGATCCGGATTACCCAAAAATTAATATGTTTCCGCTGGGGCTCGAACCCAGGACCTTCCGCGTGTGAAGCGGACGTGATTACCACTACACTACGGAAACAGTTGAAGTAAGTGCGAAGTTTTCCATATTTCAAGCAACGTCCGATTAAAAACTGGTGCAATCAAGATGAATAACACCCGTTCCCGCATGAAACAGGTGCGTTTTCGTGTTAATTTCCACAATTCTCTTGGCATGGGATGGGGTTCACCTTTCTTCTGCACAATCAATTGAAAAGCAGATATTCCTAGCTCTGCCGTCTATATATATGCGTATTCTTCTTATACGCCAGCTAAATCCGATACCGACATTTCCTTCATTGCACAACTTGATGGTGATTATCAAGGTAAGTTGCTTTGCAGCGTGCACATACCAAAATATAACATTCTTCGAAAAAAGTCAAAATCATCGGAATACAAATGTATGTACCAGAATATCAACTCCTCTTTCTCTCCGTTTGACCACTATTCCTCATCAGTGACGGGACAACATGCTGAGCAATTTCTGAGCCAGACTGCTTTGAATGTCAATGGCAGATACAAAAGTATAATTTCATTGAATCCAAACGCCTATAAACCGTTCCAAAAATTAACGGGCTCGTCCGGGATTCGAACCCGGGACCTCTCGCACCCAAAGCGAGAATCATACCCCTAGACCAACGAGCCGCTTGATAGTTGGAGTTACATTTTCCGTATTTAACTATAGAATAAAATTATTCTCCATACGTGGCAAAGGAGTTTACCTGCCAAGATACATATTCGAAATTCTAAGTTGACTAGAAATTCATCTTACATTGGTCGAGATTAAACAATAAAAAAACAACAAAAATTCAAACGATAGCTGTTGTATTGGTGCATGTATTTTTCTCCTACTGAATTCTGTTTTATGCATTCTTATTGACGTTCGAATTAGCGGTGTATTTTCTTTGAATATCCCATCGACTGGTATTGAAAACAGTTTTGAGATTCGCCACGCATTGACAATATGAGGCAAAAATTGGGCTCGTCCGGGATTCGAACCCGGGACCTCTCGCACCCTAAGCGAGAATCATACCCCTAGACCAACGAGCCTGTATAGCTGACTTATGTTTAAATAATAGTTATAAAATTCAGAAATGACATCGCTTGTTGCTATTTTCGTGTTGCCTTGGGTTACTATACGTTTGGCCTCTCTTGCTTTGTTACCTTTGAAATCAGGACGGTAAGTTATTAAAAGTCACCTGCTATAAAGAACTTTGTCTAAGGTTCTTAGCGTAGACGATTTCAAAGATTTTTATAAGAAGTGATATGTTCAATTTAACATGAACGACATGCGTCGGCTGCAAAAGAACACCGAATGAGTAATATCTCTAGGCACTATAATAAGCACAGTTCACGATGATCCGGATTACCCAAAAATTAATATGTTTCCGCTGGGGCTCGAACCCAGGACCTTCCGCGTGTGAAGCGGACGTGATTACCACTACACTACGGAAACAGTTGAAGTAAGTGCGAAGTTTTCCATATTTCAAGCAACGTCCGATTAAAAACTGGTGCAATCAAGATGAATAACACCCGTTCCCGCATGAAACAGGTGCGTTTTCGTGTTAATTTCCACAATTCTCTTGGCATGGGATGGGGTTCACCTTTCTTCTGCACAATCAATTGAAAAGCAGATATTCCTAGCTCTGCCGTCTATATATATGCGTATTCTTCTTATACGCCAGCTAAATCCGATACCGACATTTCCTTCATTGCACAACTTGATGGTGATTATCAAGGTAAGTTGCTTTGCAGCGTGCACATACCAAAATATAACATTCTTCGAAAAAAGTCAAAATCATCGGAATACAAATGTATGTACCAGAATATCAACTCCTCTTTCTCTCCGTTTGACCACTATTCCTCATCAGTGACGGGACAACATGCTGAGCAATTTCTGAGCCAGACTGCTTTGAATGTCAATGGCAGATACAAAAGTATAATTTCATTGAATCCAAACGCCTATAAACCGTTCCAAAAATTAACGGGCTCGTCCGGGATTCGAACCCGGGACCTCTCGCACCCAAAGCGAGAATCATACCCCTAGACCAACGAGCCGCTTGATAGTTGGAGTTACATTTTCCGTATTTAACTATAGAATAAAATTATTCTCCATACGTGGCAAAGGAGTTTACCTGCCAAGATACATATTCGAAATTCTAAGTTGACTAGAAATTCATCTTACATTGGTCGAGATTAAACAATAAAAAAACAACAAAAATTCAAACGATAGCTGTTGTATTGGTGCATGTATTTTTCTCCTACTGAATTCTGTTTTATGCATTCTTATTGACGTTCGAATTAGCGGTGTATTTTCTTTGAATATCCCATCGACTGGTATTGAAAACAGTTTTGAGATTCGCCACGCATTGACAATATGAGGCAAAAATTGGGCTCGTCCGGGATTCGAACCCGGGACCTCTCGCATCCTAAGCGAGAATCATACCCCTAGACCAACGAGCCTGTATAGCTGACTTATGTTTAAATAATAGTTATAAAATTCAGAAATGACATCGCTTGTTGCTATTTTCGTGTTGCCTTGGGTTACTATACGTTTGGCCTCTCTTGCTTTGTTACCTTTGAAATCAGGACGGTAAGTTATTAAAAGTCACCTGCTATAAAGAACTTTGTCTAAGGTTCTTAGCGTAGACGATTTCAAAGATTTTTATAAGAAGTGATATGTTCAATTTAACATGAACGACATGCGTCGGCTGCAAAAGAACACCGAATGAGTAATATCTCTAGGCACTATAATAAGCACAGTTCACGATGATCCGGATTACCCAAAAATTAATATGTTTCCGCTGGGGCTCGAACCCAGGACCTTCCGCGTGTGAAGCGGACGTGATTACCACTACACTACGGAAACAGTTGAAGTAAGTGCGAAGTTTTCCATATTTCAAGCAACGTCCGATTAAAAACTGGTGCAATCAAGATGAATAACACCCGTTCCCGCATGAAACAGGTGCGTTTTCGTGTTAATTTCCACAATTCTCTTGGCATGGGATGGGGTTCACCTTTCTTCTGCACAATCAATTGAAAAGCAGATATTCCTAGCTCTGCCGTCTATATATATGCGTATTCTTCTTATACGCCAGCTAAATCCGATACCGACATTTCCTTCATTGCACAACTTGATGGTGATTATCAAGGTAAGTTGCTTTGCAGCGTGCACATACCAAAATATAACATTCTTCGAAAAAAGTCAAAATCATCGGAATACAAATGTATGTACCAGAATATCAACTCCTCTTTCTCTCCGTTTGACCACTATTCCTCATCAGTGACGGGACAACATGCTGAGCAATTTCTGAGCCAGACTGCTTTGAATGTCAATGGCAGATACAAAAGTATAATTTCATTGAATCCAAACGCCTATAAACCGTTCCAAAAATTAACGGGCTCGTCCGGGATTCGAACCCGGGACCTCTCGCACCCAAAGCGAGAATCATACCCCTAGACCAACGAGCCGCTTGATAGTTGGAGTTACATTTTCCGTATTTAACTATAGAATAAAATTATTCTCCATACGTGGCAAAGGAGTTTACCTGCCAAGATACATATTCGAAATTCTAAGTTGACTAGAAATTCATCTTACATTGGTCGAGATTAAACAATAAAAAAACAACAAAAATTCAAACGATAGCTGTTGTATTGGTGCATGTATTTTTCTCCTACTGAATTCTGTTTTATGCATTCTTATTGACGTTCGAATTAGCGGTGTATTTTCTTTGAATATCCCATCGACTGGTATTGAAAACAGTTTTGAGATTCGCCACGCATTGACAATATGAGGCAAAAATTGGGCTCGTCCGGGATTCGAACCCGGGACCTCTCGCACCCTAAGCGAGAATCATACCCCTAGACCAACGAGCCTGTATAGCTGACTTATGTTTAAATAATAGTTATAAAATTCAGAAATGACATCGCTTGTTGCTATTTTCGTGTTGCCTTGGGTTACTATACGTTTGGCCTCTCTTGCTTTGTTACCTTTGAAATCAGGACGGTAAGTTATTAAAAGTCACCTGCTATAAAGAACTTTGTCTAAGGTTCTTAGCGTAGACGATTTCAAAGATTTTTATAAGAAGCGATATGTTCAATTTAACATGAACGACATGCGTCGGCTGCAAAAGAACACCGAATGAGTAATATCTCTAGGCACTATAATAAGCACAGTTCACGATGATCCGGATTACCCAAAAATTAATATGTTTCCGCTGGGGCTCGAACCCAGGACCTTCCGCGTGTGAAGCGGACGTGATTACCACTACACTACGGAAACAGTTGAAGTAAGTGCGAAGTTTTCCATATTTCAAGCAACGTCCGATTAAAAACTGGTGCAATCAAGATGAATAACACCCGTTCCCGCATGAAACAGGTGCGTTTTCGTGTTAATTTCCACAATTCTCTTGGCATGGGATGGGGTTCACCTTTCTTCTGCACAATCAATTGAAAAGCAGATATTCCTAGCTCTGCCGTCTATATATATGCGTATTCTTCTTATACGCCAGCTAAATCCGATACCGACATTTCCTTCATTGCACAACTTGATGGTGATTATCAAGGTAAGTTGCTTTGCAGCGTGCACATACCAAAATATAACATTCTTCGAAAAAAGTCAAAATCATCGGAATACAAATGTATGTACCAGAATATCAACTCCTCTTTCTCTCCGTTTGACCACTATTCCTCATCAGTGACGGGACAACATGCTGAGCAATTTCTGAGCCAGACTGCTTTGAATGTCAATGGCAGATACAAAAGTATAATTTCATTGAATCCAAACGCCTATAAACCGTTCCAAAAATTAACGGGCTCGTCCGGGATTCGAACCCGGGACCTCTCGCACCCAAAGCGAGAATCATACCCCTAGACCAACGAGCCGCTTGATAGTTGGAGTTACATTTTCCGTATTTAACTATAGAATAAAATTATTCTCCATACGTGGCAAAGGAGTTTACCTGCCAAGATACATATTCGAAATTCTAAGTTGACTAGAAATTCATCTTACATTGGTCGAGATTAAACAATAAAAAAACAACAAAAATTCAAACGATAGCTGTTGTATTGGTGCATGTATTTTTCTCCTACTGAATTCTGTTTTATGCATTCTTATTGACGTTCGAATTAGCGGTGTATTTTCTTTGAATATCCCATCGACTGGTATTGAAAACAGTTTTGAGATTCGCCACGCATTGACAATATGAGGCAAAAATTGGGCTCGTCCGGGATTCGAACCCGGGACCTCTCGCACCCTAAGCGAGAATCATACCCCTAGACCAACGAGCCTGTATAGCTGACTTATGTTTAAATAATAGTTATAAAATTCAGAAATGACATCGCTTGTTGCTATTTTCGTGTTGCCTTGGGTTACTATACGTTTGGCCTCTCTTGCTTTGTTACCTTTGAAATCAGGACGGTAAGTTATTAAAAGTCACCTGCTATAAAGAACTTTGTCTAAGGTTCTTAGCGTAGACGATTTCAAAGATTTTTATAAGAAGCGATATGTTCAATTTAACATGAACGACATGCGTCGGCTGCAAAAGAACACCGAATGAGTAATATCTCTAGGCACTATAATAAGCACAGTTCACGATGATCCGGATTACCCAAAAATTAATATGTTTCCGCTGGGGCTCGAACCCAGGACCTTCCGCGTGTGAAGCGGACGTGATTACCACTACACTACGGAAACAGTTGAAGTAAGTGCGAAGTTTTCCATATTTCAAGCAACGTCCGATTAAAAACTGGTGCAATCAAGATGAATAACACCCGTTCCCGCATGAAACAGGTGCGTTTTCGTGTTAATTTCCACAATTCTCTTGGCATGGGATGGGGTTCACCTTTCTTCTGCACAATCAATTGAAAAGCAGATATTCCTAGCTCTGCCGTCTATATATATGCGTATTCTTCTTATACGCCAGCTAAATCCGATACCGACATTTCCTTCATTGCACAACTTGATGGTGATTATCAAGGTAAGTTGCTTTGCAGCGTGCACATACCAAAATATAACATTCTTCGAAAAAAGTCAAAATCATCGGAATACAAATGTATGTACCAGAATATCAACTCCTCTTTCTCTCCGTTTGACCACTATTCCTCATCAGTGACGGGACAACATGCTGAGCAATTTCTGAGCCAGACTGCTTTGAATGTCAATGGCAGATACAAAAGTATAATTTCATTGAATCCAAACGCCTATAAACCGTTCCAAAAATTAACGGGCTCGTCCGGGATTCGAACCCGGGACCTCTCGCACCCAAAGCGAGAATCATACCCCTAGACCAACGAGCCGCTTGATAGTTGGAGTTACATTTTCCGTATTTAACTATAGAATAAAATTATTCTCCATACGTGGCAAAGGAGTTTACCTGCCAAGATACATATTCGAAATTCTAAGTTGACTAGAAATTCATCTTACATTGGTCGAGATTAAACAATAAAAAAACAACAAAAATTCAAACGATAGCTGTTGTATTGGTGCATGTATTTTTCTCCTACTGAATTCTGTTTTATGCATTCTTATTGACGTTCGAATTAGCGGTGTATTTTCTTTGAATATCCCATCGACTGGTATTGAAAACAGTTTTGAGATTCGCCACGCATTGACAATATGAGGCAAAAATTGGGCTCGTCCGGGATTCGAACCCGGGACCTCTCGCACCCTAAGCGAGAATCATACCCCTAGACCAACGAGCCTGTATAGCTGACTTATGTTTAAATAATAGTTATAAAATTCAGAAATGACATCGCTTGTTGCTATTTTCGTGTTGCCTTGGGTTACTATACGTTTGGCCTCTCTTGCTTTGTTACCTTTGAAATCAGGACGGTAAGTTATTAAAAGTCACCTGCTATAAAGAACTTTGTCTAAGGTTCTTAGCGTAGACGATTTCAAAGATTTTTATAAGAAGTGATATGTTCAATTTAACATGAACGACATGCGTCGGCTGCAAAAGAACACCGAATGAGTAATATCTCTAGGCACTATAATAAGCACAGTTCACGATGATCCGGATTACCCAAAAATTAATATGTTTCCGCTGGGGCTCGAACCCAGGACCTTCCGCGTGTGAAGCGGACGTGATTACCACTACACTACGGAAACAGTTGAAGTAAGTGCGAAGTTTTCCATATTTCAAGCAACGTCCGATTAAAAACTGGTGCAATCAAGATGAATAACACCCGTTCCCGCATGAAACAGGTGCGTTTTCGTGTTAATTTCCACAATTCTCTTGGCATGGGATGGGGTTCACCTTTCTTCTGCACAATCAATTGAAAAGCAGATATTCCTAGCTCTGCCGTCTATATATATGCGTATTCTTCTTATACGCCAGCTAAATCCGATACCGACATTTCCTTCATTGCACAACTTGATGGTGATTATCAAGGTAAGTTGCTTTGCAGCGTGCACATACCAAAATATAACATTCTTCGAAAAAAGTCAAAATCATCGGAATACAAATGTATGTACCAGAATATCAACTCCTCTTTCTCTCCGTTTGACCACTATTCCTCATCAGTGACGGGACAACATGCTGAGCAATTTCTGAGCCAGACTGCTTTGAATGTCAATGGCAGATACAAAAGTATAATTTCATTGAATCCAAACGCCTATAAACCGTTCCAAAAATTAACGGGCTCGTCCGGGATTCGAACCCGGGACCTCTCGCACCCAAAGCGAGAAGCATACCCCTAGACCAACGAGCCGCTTGATAGTTGGAGTTACATTTTCCGTATTTAACTATAGAATAAAATTATTCTCCATACGTGGCAAAGGAGTTTACCTGCCAAGATACATATTCGAAATTCTAAGTTGACTAGAAATTCATCTTACATTGGTCGAGATTAAACAATAAAAAAACAACAAAAATTCAAACGATAGCTGTTGTATTGGTGCATGTATTTTTCTCCTACTGAATTCTGTTTTATGCATTCTTATTGACGTTCGAATTAGCGGTGTATTTTCTTTGAATATCCCATCGACTGGTATTGAAAACAGTTTTGAGATTCGCCACGCATTGACAATATGAGGCAAAAATTGGGCTCGTCCGGGATTCGAACCCGGGACCTCTCGCACCCTAAGCGAGAATCATACCCCTAGACCAACGAGCCTGTATAGCTGACTTATGTTTAAATAATAGTTATAAAATTCAGAAATGACATCGCTTGTTGCTATTTTCGTGTTGCCTTGGGTTACTATACGTTTGGCCTCTCTTGCTTTGTTACCTTTGAAATCAGGACGGTAAGTTATTAAAAGTCACCTGCTATAAAGAACTTTGTCTAAGGTTCTTAGCGTAGACGATTTCAAAGATTTTTATAAGAAGTGATATGTTCAATTTAACATGAACGACATGCGTCGGCTGCAAAAGAACACCGAATGAGTAATATCTCTAGGCACTATAATAAGCACAGTTCACGATGATCCGGATTACCCAAAAATTAATATGTTTCCGCTGGGGCTCGAACCCAGGACCTTCCGCGTGTGAAGCGGACGTGATTACCACTACACTACGGAAACAGTTGAAGTAAGTGCGAAGTTTTCCATATTTCAAGCAACGTCCGATTAAAAACTGGTGCAATCAAGATGAATAACACCCGTTCCCGCATGAAACAGGTGCGTTTTCGTGTTAATTTCCACAATTCTCTTGGCATGGGATGGGGTTCACCTTTCTTCTGCACAATCAATTGAAAAGCAGATATTCCTAGCTCTGCCGTCTATATATATGCGTATTCTTCTTATACGCCAGCTAAATCCGATACCGACATTTCCTTCATTGCACAACTTGATGGTGATTATCAAGGTAAGTTGCTTTGCAGCGTGCACATACCAAAATATAACATTCTTCGAAAAAAGTCAAAATCATCGGAATACAAATGTATGTACCAGAATATCAACTCCTCTTTCTCTCCGTTTGACCACTATTCCTCATCAGTGACGGGACAACATGCTGAGCAATTTCTGAGCCAGACTGCTTTGAATGTCAATGGCAGATACAAAAGTATAATTTCATTGAATCCAAACGCCTATAAACCGTTCCAAAAATTAACGGGCTCGTCCGGGATTCGAACCCGGGACCTCTCGCACCCAAAGCGAGAATCATACCCCTAGACCAACGAGCCGCTTGATAGTTGGAGTTACATTTTCCGTATTTAACTATAGAATAAAATTATTCTCCATACGTGGCAAAGGAGTTTACCTGCCAAGATACATATTCGAAATTCTAAGTTGACTAGAAATTCATCTTACATTGGTCGAGATTAAACAATAAAAAAACAACAAAAATTCAAACGATAGCTGTTGTATTGGTGCATGTATTTTTCTCCTACTGAATTCTGTTTTATGCATTCTTATTGACGTTCGAATTAGCGGTGTATTTTCTTTGAATATCCCATCGACTGGTATTGAAAACAGTTTTGAGATTCGCCACGCATTGACAATATGAGGCAAAAATTGGGCTCGTCCGGGATTCGAACCCGGGACCTCTCGCACCCTAAGCGAGAATCATACCCCTAGACCAACGAGCCTGTATAGCTGACTTATGTTTAAATAATAGTTATAAAATTCAGAAATGACATCGCTTGTTGCTATTTTCGTGTTGCCTTGGGTTACTATACGTTTGGCCTCTCTTGCTTTGTTACCTTTGAAATCAGGACGGTAAGTTATTAAAAGTCACCTGCTATAAAGAACTTTGTCTAAGGTTCTTAGCGTAGACGATTTCAAAGATTTTTATAAGAAGTGATATGTTCAATTTAACATGAACGACATGCGTCGGCTGCAAAAGAACACCGAATGAGTAATATCTCTAGGCACTATAATAAGCACAGTTCACGATGATCCGGATTACCCAAAAATTAATATGTTTCCGCTGGGGCTCGAACCCAGGACCTTCCGCGTGTGAAGCGGACGTGATTACCACTACACTACGGAAACAGTTGAAGTAAGTGCGAAGTTTTCCATATTTCAAGCAACGTCCGATTAAAAACTGGTG
Source organism: Mytilus galloprovincialis (assembly GCF_965363235.1). Lineage (NCBI taxonomy): Eukaryota > Metazoa > Mollusca > Bivalvia > Mytilida > Mytilidae > Mytilus > Mytilus galloprovincialis. Next base: position 65,538 of record NW_027468059.1, read on the forward strand.
CAATCAAGATGAATAACACCCGTTCCCGCATGAAACAGGTGCGTTTTCGTGTTAATTTCCACAATTCTCTTGGCATGGGATGGGGTTCACCTTTCTTCTGCACAATCAATTGAAAAGCAGATATTCCTAGCTCTGCCGTCTATATATATGCGTATTCTTCTTATACGCCAGCTAAATCCGATACCGACATTTCCTTCATTGCACAACTTGATGGTGATTATCAAGGTAAGTTGCTTTGCAGCGTGCACATACCAAAATATAACATTCTTCGAAAAAAGTCAAAATCATCGGAATACAAATGTATGTACCAGAATATCAACTCCTCTTTCTCTCCGTTTGACCACTATTCCTCATCAGTGACGGGACAACATGCTGAGCAATTTCTGAGCCAGACTGCTTTGAATGTCAATGGCAGATACAAAAGTATAATTTCATTGAATCCAAACGCCTATAAACCGTTCCAAAAATTAACGGGCTCGTCCGGGATTCGAACCCGGGACCTCTCGCACCCAAAGCGAGAATCATACCCCTAGACCAACGAGCCGCTTGATAGTTGGAGTTACATTTTCCGTATTTAACTATAGAATAAAATTATTCTCCATACGTGGCAAAGGAGTTTACCTGCCAAGATACATATTCGAAATTCTAAGTTGACTAGAAATTCATCTTACATTGGTCGAGATTAAACAATAAAAAAACAACAAAAATTCAAACGATAGCTGTTG